>NC_088407.1:54929424-55229424 GCF_034236695.1 Oncorhynchus nerka
CAAAGTCTCGACACCACAGCGGAACAGTCCACCCCAGACCCTGACCATAGCCTCGACATCACAGCAGGACAGACAAATGAAGAACCCCAAGCCCAGGGGATCCCACCCCATCTGAGCATCCCCCATGTTAGCCACCCTGATAGCCCTCCTGACAACCCCCCCACACCCACTGAGAACATACACAAGCCACAGATTGTACTCCTTGTGGACTCAAATGGGAAATATATTCAAGAAAATAAACTTTTTCCCAAACACACAGTGTCTGAACTCTGGTTTAATTTACATTACATTTACATTTAAGTCATTTAGCAGACGCTCTTATCCAGAGCGACTTACAAATTGGTGCATTCACCTTATGACATCCAGTGGAGCAGCCACTTACAATAGTGCATCTAAATCTTTTAAGGGGGGGGGGGGTGAGAAGGATTACTTTATCCTATCCTAGGTATTCCTTAAAGAGGTGGGGTTTCAGGTGTCTCCGGAAGGTGGTGATTGACTCCGCTGTCCTGGCGTCGTGAGGGAGTTTGTTCCACCATTGGGGGGCCAGAGCAAACACCCAGCGCTCCAGGACCAACTAGGATCCCCCAGCCACATAATAATACACACAGGCACAAACGACCTGAGGACACCACAGGAAAAGGTGGCTACAGCACTTAACTTGTTGAGTGTAGGGGCAGTATTTTGATTTTTTGGGATGAAAAACGTACCCATTTTAAACTGCCTATTTCTCAGGCCCAGAAACTAGAATATGCATACAATTGTCAGATTAGAATAGAAAACACTCTAAAGTTTCCAAAACTGTCAAAATATTGTCTGTGAGTATAACAGAACTGATATTGCAGGCGAAAACTTGAGGAAAATCAAACCAGGAAGTGGCTTCTATTTTGAAAGCTCCATGTTCCATAGTCTGCCTTCGCCCCATTTAAAGGGATATCAACCAGATTCCTTTTCCTTTTGCTTCCTCAAGGTGTCAACAGTCTTTAGACATAGTTTCAGGCTTTTATTTTGAAAAATTAGCGAGAAAGATAATATTGCGTCAGTGGATAGCTGGGTGTTCGCATGAGTTTTGCTTACGCAACAGAGTGGGGCAGCCATTGTCTCTCCCTCACCTATTGAAAAAGCGATTGTCCCGGTTGATATATTATATCGATTACATATTTTAAAAACAACCTGAGGATTGATTATAAAAAACGTTTGACATGTTTTTTGCCTGTGGATTTATGAACATAACTCACCAAACAAATGGAGGTATTTTGGATATAAAAATAATCTTTATTGAACAAAAGGAACATTTATTGTGTAACTGGGAGTCTCGTGAGTGAAAACATCCGAAGATCATCGAAGGTAAGCGATTAATTTGATTGCTTTTCTGATTTTCGTGATCAAGCTACTTTGATGCTAGGTGTTCATAATGTTTTGTCTAGTGATCGATAAACTCACACAAACGCTTGGATTGCTTTCGTAGTAAAGCATATTTTCAAAATCTGACACGACACAATTTTTATTCTACTTTCCCCAACGCACAAGTGGTTATCTCCACCCTGCTACCACGAAAGACTTCCACCCTGCTACCATACAGCGGGTAAACGCAAGTATTTCCTGTGACTGTGTCTCAAAACCAAATGTCTATACCTGGCCCACCACTCCACCCTGGAATTGAACAGCCTTTACGACCAGGTCCAGCTATGCAAGTTATCAGTGCCCACCTTTGCCCGAACCCTTAAGGACATCGCCCTCAACCACAGTCCCAAAACCTCATACAGGTGTATCAGATCAACAGGCACCCCAACCAGACCAGCAAGACACTCTCCCAGACCCCCCCCCCCCCCGGACTTACAGATAGAGGACCCACGCCGAGAGGACCTACATCCAGACAACAGTACCACCAGCCACATCCAGACAATGGCACTACCAGCCACATCTAGACAAGAGCACCACCAGCCACATCCAGACAAGAGCACCACCAGCCACATCCAGACAAGAGCACCACCCCAACCAATCAACACCCCCCCAAGTCAACCTGACTTAAATGTAATGTAAATGTAAATGTAATGCCCACACCACATTTAGGCCCCCTCAGATCAGACTTATGCCCCTTCTGCCCACCCCATGCCCCCCACTCCCGCAAAGATGGCCTCAACATGAAAGTCACACGCCCTGGCCCGGGGGCAAACAAACAGGCCCAACCCCTCTCTTACACTAGCCCAAGCCAATGGCATGTACCAGATGCCGTGAGGGCAAACCCCACGACTAACAACATTGGACACTTTATGGAACATAAAGCCTTCACTATTTCATACTTGAATATCCAAGGCCTGAGGTCATTTGCCTTTGACCTAAAGAGCAGGAACCTGGACTTCAGTAAAGAAATCAGAAGTACAGACATTGTCATCTTACAAGAAACATGGTATGGAGGAGATTTGCCCTCTAGGTTACACAGAGCTGGTAGTCCCGTCCACCAAACTACCATGTGTGAAACAGGGAAGGGACTCGGGGGGTATGCTAATTTGATATAGAACAGACCTAACTCACTCTTAAATGAATCAAAACAGGAACATTTTACATTTGGCTAGAAATTTAAAAGGAAATGATCTCGACAGAGACAAATGTCCTCCTGTGTGCTACCTATATCACCCCCACTAGAATTCCCATACTTTTAATGAAGACAGGTTCTCCATCCTGGAGGGGGGAATCAATAATTTCATGTACTAGTCTGTGGCAAGCTAAATGCCAGAACTGGACAAGAACCAGACACCCTCAGCACACAGGGGGACAAACAACTACCTGGAAGTGACAGCATTCCCTCCCCCATATGCCCCCCTAGGCACAACTACGATAACATAACCAACAAAAACGGGTCACAACTCCTACAGCTCTGTCGCACGCTGGGTATGTACATAGTCAATGGTAGGCTTCGAGGAGACTCCTATGGTCAGTACACTTATAGCTCATCTCTTGGCAGTAGTACTGTAGACTACTTTGTCACTGACCTCAACACAGAGTTTCTCAGTGTTTACAGTCAGCCCACTGACACCCTTATCGGATCACAGCAAAATCACAGTCTACTTGAACAGAGCGATACTCAATCATGAGGCATCAAAGCCAAAGGAACTGAATAATATTAAGAAATGCTATAGACGGAAGGAATGTAGTGTGGAAACCTAGCAAAAAACACTTAGGCAACAACAAATTCAATCCCCTTTAAACAATTTCCTGGGCAAAACGTTTCACTGTAATAATGAAGGTGTAAAGTTGGCAGTAGAAAACCTAAACATAATATTTGACCTCTCAGCTTCCCTATCAAATCTAAAAATGTCAAACAGAAAACCGAGGAAAATTAACAACAATGATGAATGGTTTGATGAGGAATGCGAAAGCCTAAAAAAGAAATTGAGAAACCTGTCCAACCAAAAATATAGAGACCCAGAAAACCTGAGCCAACGCCTTCACTAAGGTGAATCACTCAAATAATACAGAAATACACTACGGAAAAAGAAGGAACAGCACGTCAGAAATCAGCTCAATGTAATTGAAGAATCCATAGACTCTAATCATTTCTGGGAAAATTGAAAAACACTAAACAAACAACAACACGTAGAGTTATCTATCCAAAATGGAGGTGTCTGGGTAAACCACTCCTCCAACCTTTTTGGTCCTATAACAAACAACAACACGTAGAGTTATCTATCCAAAATGGAGGTGTCTGGGTAAACCACTCCTCCAACCTTTTTGGTCCTATAACAAACAACAACACGTAGAGTTATCTATCCAAAATGGAGATGTCTGGGTAAACCACTCCTCCAATCTTTTTGGTCCTATAACAAACAACAACACGTAGAGTTATCTATCCAAAATGGAGGTGTCTGGGTAAACCACTTCTCCAATCTTTTTGGTCCTATAACAAACAACAACACGTAGAGTTATCTATCCAAAATGGAGATGTCTGGGTAAACCACTTCTCCAATCTTTTTGGTCCTATAACAAACAACAACACGTAGAGTTATCTATCCAAAATGGAGATGTCTGGGTAAACCACTTCTCCAATCTTTTTGGTCCTATAACAAAGAACAAACAGCAAAAACATATATAGCTCTGGAAAAAATTGAGAGACCGCTGCAAAATTATCTGTTTTTGCTGTTTTTAGGTATTTGTTTGGGTAAAATGAACATTTTTGTGTTTTATTCTATAAACTACTGACAACATTTGTCCCAAATTCCCCCAAAATATTGTCATTTAGAGCATTTATTTGCAGAAAATGACAACTGGTCAAAATAACAAAAAATATGTGGTGTTGTCAGACCTCGAATAATGCAATAACAAATTCCATCTAGACACCGTTGCCCTAGAGCACATAAAAAACTATACATACCTCTGCCTAAACATCATGCACCACAGGTAACTTCCACAAAGCTGTGAATGATCTGAGAGACAAGGCTAATAGGGCCTTTTATGCCATCAAAAGGAACATAAATGTAACATATCAATGAGGATCTGGCAAAACATACTTGAATCAGTTATAGAACCCATTGCCCTTTATGGTTGTGAGGTCTGGGGTTCGCTTACCACCCAGGAATTCTCTAAATGGGACAAACACCAAATTGAGAGACGGCATGCAGAATTCTGCAAAAATATATTCTATGTACAACGTAAAACACCAAATAATGCATGCAGAGCAGAATTAGGCTGACACCCGCTAATTATCAACATCCAAAAAAGAGCCGTTAAATAAATTCTAGGGGATTCCCAAACCTTCTTTAACAAAGCCATCACCTACAGAGAGATGAACCTGGAGAAGAGTCCCCTAAGCAAGTTGGTCCTGGGCTCTGTTCACAAACCCAAACAGACCCCACAGAGCCCCCCAGGACAGCAACACATTTAGGCCCAACCAAATGATGAGAAAACAAAAAGATAATTACTTGACACATTGGAAAGAATTAACAAAACACAGAGCAAACTAGAATGCTATTTGGCCCTAAACAGAGAGTAAACAGTGGCAGAATACCTGACCGCTGTGACTGACCCAAACCTAAGGAAAGCTTTGACTATGTACAGACTCATAGCCTTGCTATTGAGAAAGGCCGCCGTAGGCAGACCTGGCTCTCAAGAGAAGACAGGCTACATGCACACTGCCCACAAAATGAGGTGGAAACTGAGATGCACTTTCTCACCTGCCAAATGTATGACCATATTAGAGACACATATTTCCCTCAGATTACACAGATCCACAAAGAATTCAAAATGTTGATAAACTTCCACATCTATTGGGTGAAATACCACAGTGTGCCATCACAGCAGCAAGATTTGTGACCTGTTGCCACAAGAAAAGGGCAACCAGTGAAGAACAAACACCATTGTAAATACAACTCATATTTATGTCTATTTATTTTCCATGTTGTACTTTAACTATTTGCACATAACATGACATTTGAAATGTCTTTATTCTTTTGGAACTTTTGGAAGTGTAATGTTTACTGTTTATTCTTGTTGTTCATTTCACTTAGTTTATTATCTACCTCACTTGCTTTGGCAATGTTAACATGTGTTTCTCATGCCAATAAAGCCCTTACATTTCATTGAATTGAATTGATGTAAATGGATGCTGAATAGAGTAACACGATGAAAAGCCGACAGAACAAAGATACAGCAAAACTAACTTTTAAAAAACAGTTTGAAATAATGTGACTTACCTGAAATCGGTGAAGTCTAACTGGAGAACGGAACAGATACTTTACGTGTAATACAATTTACAATTCTTCGGTGCTACATGTAGAGTGAGAGAAAACCAACGTTTTACTGGGGCACAGAAGATTGGCTAGCTTGCTCTGCTCCTAGTGGATGAACATTGTTCATGTGAAACGTTCCATAATTCTAAAGGAAGAATAGAAGAGACACACACTTCCTGTGAATGGGTGGAATTAAACCAAAGAATTCAAAACGTTCATCTGGACTCATTTGATCAACAGAGACTATACTATTTCACTCTTCCATTAGTCATGTGTCCTACAGCACCAAACTTTTGGTTTTAACAGCTGACTAACACCTCCAGGCCCAGGCCTCCTCAGCCTCTCCACGGGTCCCTCCTCTCGGAGCTCATCTGTGACGGCCGTGCCAAAGGCATGCTGGGAAATAAGAGGCAGAATCATTAAGGCTGTGTGGAGCAGCAGGAGCACACTGTGTAGCATATGTCTGCATTACTACCTACAGGTAGTACATTGCTGATATACAGGTTGATACATGCTGATACCTATCAAACAAAAACATGCAGGCACGTGTGGCGCTCACGTATCATTATTATAACGGCAGCGTATTTAGCATTGTCATAAACATTAAAGACCTTTTAAAGAGATCTCCCCGGACTTCTGGGCCTCCTATTCATAAGAGCAAGTTAGGCTGCAGTATGACACCAGCGGGCTGCAGTGTGAGCGAGGTCTCTCCAGAGAGCTGCTGTGGCTGGAGCTGGTACAGCAATGCTGGCTGTCAGTGATAGGACTGGACACTGAGGTAATGTGACGGCCGTGGTGCCTATTTCCACTCCCATCAAGGACTAGTTTAAAATAGCCTCTTAGGACACACGGAAACAGATGTGCCACAGTTCAGATAGACAGGTACTGTACCCGAGAGGCTCGACAACATGCCGTCAACTAACATGGACACTACAGGCCCTATACAGGCAGTAGGCTACATGTACAGTACTTTACAGAAGAAGTACCTTACTAAGGTGCCTGCTTCTTATTGTAAGTTGTGCAGGGAAAGGTCATTTGATTTCATTGTGGTCCACCTGTTGGATCTATCGGTCTGGTCTGTCTGTCTGTCTGTCTGTGGAGATGTTACTTTATCGTCAGGGTGTTGTGTCAGTCCTGTGCACGGTGATTGGTTCCCAGTCCCTAATGTAATACTAAGTGTTTGTTGGAACAAGCTGTTCTTAGTGATCTAATTGTGCAGCACTCAAGCAGCTGGTAGGATACAGATGATGAATGGTATTTTATACACTAACTGGTACCTGTGGCTCACTAATGGACGCCTTTCTTCTCTTTAATGCTTTTCTACCTTGTGTTGTTGATCACATAACACATGGTCCTGTACACATTTGGTGCAATTAAGTTCGGCATTCCTAACAATCAGAAAGGTATTCGAACTGAAAGTGCTGCCAAATAATACATTTCATTATGTGAGTATTTAACTGGATGAGCCTGTATAAAATGTAATTACTATGTTAAGCTAATGGACACATATTGGATGGGTCTGACTAGACATATACAGATTATTCTCCTTACCACACACACACACACATGCACACGCACACACACACACACACACACACACACACACACACACACACACACCTTCATCAATCACGCAGCTTCCCCTTCTCTGTGCCAAACAGAATTGGTTTCGTGTCTTCAATCCATTAAATCATTGATTGGTATGATATTAAGTAGCAGGGCGGCATGTTCCACGTATTGTAGTGGAGTGATAGTATGTGATAGTAGGCTAGTGGCCTGAGGAAACACTCTTAATGTGTTGTGAAAAGTGTTCTGAAATGTAATATTTAAAATTGTATAGAACTGCCTTAATGTTGCTGGACTCCAGGAAGAGTAGCTGCTGCCTTGCTGCCTTGTATCCTTAATATATACAAATATATACAAATATTTAATATATTTAATATATATAAATACAAACTACTTATGGGACTTGATGTGTTTTGTTTTTATGAAATCACACCATACCACAGAGCCAGAGGGTGAGACCTTTTATTTGGGGAATGTAAATCAGGCTCTGTGGAGAAATGCAGATTACTTATATAAAGAGAAACTGGGCTGCTGTACGGCTCTTTTGACTACTGGGTGATTTTGATACATCTGTGTACTGCGGCGGAGAAATACTGCACCTCCTCTTTTTAGACTTAGTGACTTGAGTATCTTAGGTCTTCGGTCATTACGTAAAGTCATCCTATTCTTTCAAGAGATTACTCACGCTCACCTGGTCACAGAAAAACTCTGAACCCTAGATCTAGGCTTTAGGCATCAGACACCAACATCTCCCTCACTGGCTACAGTAGTGTAGTGACTTATCTTTGTCCCAAAAGAAAACTCTTGGGATTCATTGTACCTTTTTGAGCTAACCACTTTTGCTTGTGGTAACTTATCAAGGTATGGTTGACACAGACAGATGGCTCCCATGAGTTCCAGCTGTTTATCCCAGCCAACCCATCAGTCTCACCCTACAACTCTCCACCATCTCCCTGCTGTCTCCTCACAACGAATGGATGCGCTGTTCCAATTTAAACCTGAACCACACCAAACCGTCTGTGAGACGCTGTCGCAAAGCCATTCCTTACTCCATTCACTCTCCTCTTAAGAGCTCCTAAATCAACGTATCATGAAGCTCCAAGAGTCTAAGTACACACAAGATACAACTGGCTGACTCTGGTCTGTATCCAGCTTACCAAATAATGGTTGAAGAGGTCCTTGCAGGCCAGTCTCTTCCACTCCCTTCTTACTCTTTTGCTCCTTGCTTTAATCTCTGCAGCACTCTTTCCTCCTGCACTGGAACACAAACCCCCACCTCCAGCTGCAGTTGCAGCCGTGTGTACTGCACACTGCACAGATGCCTCAGCCCTCTTATCTGGCACATGGCTTTGGTTAACTTTAATCATCAGAGACTGCACTAGTGGATCTCTCCAGAGGGGTTGTGGCGGGTTGAGGCAGAAACAGCTGCTGGCCCCTCCAGTCATTATTACTAACAATCAGACGAGGCTAATGTGAAGGGCAACTCTTGAGGAGAAATTCAGAAGAGGCCTAGAGGAATTCAGGTGCTGATGCAAGTGTTGGCAGTAGGAGACTTGTCCTGTTATGGGGGTTCTGTGGAAGTATTAGCACTTTGACTGTAATGTCTGAAAAGTGCTTTACAACATAAATAAAGTTGTTATTATTACAGTGTCATTATTATTATGGCCTCTCATAGGCTACAGTTTAGAAAGTAGAATCCTAATGGATGCACATTTCCTAAATTAATTTACAGTAGTTACAGCCCCTTCAGAAAGAATTCATACTCGTTGACTTATTTCACATTTTGTTGTGTTACAGCCTGAATTCTTCCTCACCCATCTACACACAATGACCACATAATGAAAACGTGTTTTTAGAAATTTTAGCAATTTTTGTGAAAATTAAATACAGAAATATATCATTTACGAAAGTATTCACACCCCTGTGTTAATACTTTGTAGAAGCACCTTTGGCAGCGATTACAGCTGTGAGTCTTTCTGGGTAAGTCTCTAAGAGCTTCCATACCTGGATTGTGCAACATTTGCCCATTATTCTTTTCAAAATTCTTCAAGCTCCGTCAAGTTGGTTGTTGATCATTGCTAGACAACCATTTTCAGGTCTTGCCATAGATTTTCAAGTAGATTTAAGTCAAAAATGTAACTCGGCCACTTAGGAAAATGTACTGTCTTCTTGGTAATCAACTCCAGTGTAGATTTGCCCTTGTGTTTTAGGTTAATGTCCTGCTGAAAGGTGAATTAATCGCCCAGTGTCACGACCGAAGTCGGCTCCTCTCCTTGTTCGGGGTGGTGTTCAGCGATCGACGTCACCGGCTTTCTAGCCATCGACGCTCCATTTCTCATTTATCCATTTGTTTTGTCTTGTTCCATTACACACCTGGTTTTCATTCCATAATTACTGCATCTATTATGTCCTCTGTTCCCCACCATGTCTTTGTGTGTAATTGTTTATTGTTATGTGGATTTTGTCAGGCGCAATACTTTTGCTATATTCCGTGTTTTTGGCACGTTATTGTTCTTATGTGCTCTCATTTATGGAACAGAATTAAAGTGTGCCTGTTTATTACACAGGTGCTCTCCTGCACCTGACTTTGCCTCTCGTACACACCCCTGACAGAATTACACACCGAATCATGGAGTCAGCAGGAGCAGGGAACCCGGTTAGAGGAGTCGAGGAGCGCGTCCAGGAACATTCTGCTATGTTACATCATCTTGGTGCCATGATGGATCGCGTTGTCCAGACTATGGACCACTGGGAGAGACAGGAAGTCTCCCCAGTGCCTCGACCAGCGCAACCGGGGTTACCTCTACCTGTCCCGTCCGGAACCAGTCCCAGTGGGATGCGTCTCTCCCTTCCCAGGGAGTATGATGGGACGGCAGCACAGTGCCAGGGATTCCTGTTACAACTGGACCTCTACCTGGCCACTTGGAGAGGGAGAGAGTGTCTGCCCTCGTCTCATGCCTCTCGGGGAGAGCTCTGGAGTGGGCAAACGCCGTGTGGGGAGAAGGAGACGAGGCGTTGGACCACTTCGGGGAGTTCACCCGTCGCTTCCGGGCCGTCTTTGACCATCCACCCGAAGGTAGAGCGGCGGGGGAACGGCTCTTTCATTTGGGGCAAGGGACGAGGAGCGCAATGGAATTCGCCCTGGAATTCCGGACCTTGGCCGCCGGAGCAGGCTGGAACGGCAGGGCCCTCATCGACCACTATCGGTGCAGCCTGCGCGAGGACGTACTAGGCCTTCCCTGGTTAGCTCAGCATAACCGCATCTCCTGGCAACAGAGGGCTCTCACGGGGTGGTCGGGAGAGTGCACGGGAAGGTGTGTAGGGGTTTCCGTTGTTGCTACCACGGTGGAAAGTCCAGACCAGATCTCCAACGTGCGCATCCCCCCAGAATATGCCGATTTGGCTCTCGCCATCTGTAAAAAGAAGGCGACTCAATTACCACCTCAACGACGCGGGGATTGTGCGATAAATCTCCTCACGTGTATCCTAAATCTCCCAGGAGTCACGTGTATCCCCTGTCGCAAGCGGAGACGGTGGCTATGGAGACATATGTCTCTGAATCCCTGCGTCAGGGGTACATTCGGTCCTCCACTTCACCCGCCTCCTCGAGTTTCTTTTTTGTGAAGAAGAAGGATGAAAGTCTATGCCCGTGCATTGATTATAGAGGTCTCAATCAAATCACAGTGAGGTACAGTTACCCGCTACCACTTATCGCCACGGCAATTGAATCAATGCAATGGGCGCGCTTCTTCACGAAACTGGATCTCAGGAGTGCGTTTAACCTGGTGTGTATCCGGGAGGGGGACGAGTGGGTAAAAACACACACCCTGTTAAGAACTCTTTTTATTTTTTTCAATATTCTTTTATATATATTGACTTTCAATACAATACATCATTTAAATACACATTACAAAGCAACATGGCAATTCCCTCTGTAGGCAGTGGCTACATTCTATGATCAAGCTCGCAAAATATAGCAAAGATTTAAGACCTCAGGGCATTATGAGTACTTAGTCATGCCGTACGGGTTGATGAATGCTCCATTAGTTTTCCAATCCTTTGTAGATTAGATTTTCAGGGACCTGCACGGGCAGGGTGTAGTGGTGTATATCGATGACATTCAGATATACTCCGCTACTTGCGCCGAGCATGTGTCCTTGGTACGCAAGGTACTTGGACGACTGTTGGAGCATGACCTGTATGTCAAGGCCGAGAAATGCCTATTCTTTCAGCAGGTCGTCTCCTTCCTAGGGTATCACATTTCCACATCAGGTGTGGAGATGGAGAGTGACCGCATTGCAGCCGTGCGTAATTGGCCGACTCCCATCACGGTAAAGGAGGTGCAGCGATTTTTAGGGTTTGCCAATTACTACCAGAGTTTTGACCAGGTGGCTGCTGAAGGGGGGCCCCGTACAGTTACAGTGGTCGGCTGAGGCGGAGAGAGATTAAGGGCAGCTAAGAGCTCTGTTTACTTCGGCTCCCGTGCTGGCCCATCCGGATCCCTCTTTGACGTTCATAATGGAGGTGGACACGTCCGAGGGTGTACGCCACCAAAACTCTGCCAAATGAGCTCAGCTTAGCAGAGCATAACTATGATGTGGGGGACCGGGAGCTGTTGGTTGTGGTTAAAGCGGTGAAGGCGTGGAGACATTGGCTTGAGGGCGCTTAAACACCCTTTTCTCATCTGAACTGACCACCGCAACCTGGAGTACATCCGGGCAGTGAGGAGACTGAATCCTCGTCAGGCAAGGTGGGCCATGTTCTTTACCCGTTTTGTGTTTACCCTGTCCTACAGACCAGGTTCCCAGAATGTTAAGGCAGATGCACTGTCCCGGCTGTATAACACAGAGGAGCGGCCCATGGATCAGACTCCCATACTCCCGGCCTCTTGCCTGTTAGCGCCGGTTGTGTGGGAGCTAGAAGCAGACATTGAGCAGGCGTTGCGTACAGAGCCTGCTCCCCTCCAATATCCTGTTGGGCGTATGTACGTTCCGTCTTCTGTCCGTGACCAGTTGATCTATTGGGCCCACACGTCATCCTCCTCTGATCATCCGGGGATCGGTCGGACGGTGCGTTGTCTGACTGGGAAGTACTGGTGGCCCACATTGGCTAAGGACGTGAGGGTTTATGTTTCCTCCTGCTCGGTGTGTGCCCAGTGTAAGGCTCCGAGACACTTACCTAGAGGTAAGCTACACCCCTTACCCGTTCCACAACGACCTTGGTCACAACTGTCTGTAGATTTTTTAACCGATCTACCTCTTTCACAGGGAAACACTGCTATCCTGGTCGTTGTTTATCGTTTCTCTGACCTGTTATTTCCTCCCTCTGCCCGGTCTTCCTACGGCCCTATAGACTGAGGAAGCCTGTTTACTTTACTGTCATTTTTGGAACGGAATTAAAGTGCGCCTGTTTATTACACTCTGCTGTCCTGCACCTGACTTCACCTCTCGTACACACCCCTGACACCCAGTGTCTGGCAGAAAGCAGATTGAACCAGGGTTTCCTCTTGGATTTTTGCCTGTGCTTAGCTCCATTCTGTTTATTTTTTATCCTAAAAACTCCCCAGTCCTTAATGATTACAAGCATACCCATAACATGATGCAGACCCCACTATGCTTGAAAATATGGAGAGGAGACTCAGGATTGTATTGGATTTGCCACAAAGATAACACTGTATTCAGGACAAAAAGTGAATGGCTTTGCCAATTTTTTTGCAATATTACTTAAGTCCCTTGTAGAAAACAGGATGCATGTTTAGGAATATTTTTCCTTCTTTTCACTCTCAGTCAATTAGGTTAGTATTATGGAGTAACTATAATGTTGTTGATCCATCCTCAGTTTTCTCCTATCACAGCCATTAAACTCTGTAACTGCTTTAAAAGTCACCATTGGCCTCATGCTGAAATCCCTGAGCGGTTCCCTTCCTCACCAGCAACTGAGTTAGGAAGGACGCCTGTATTTTTGTAGTGACTGGGTGTATTGATACACCATCCAAAGTGTAATTAATAACTTCACCATGCTATAAGGGATATATTTCATTTTTACCCCCATCTACCATTAGGTGCCCTTCTTTGCAAGGCATTCCTTCTCTTTGTGGTATAATCTGTACTTCAAATGCACTGCTTGACAGGGGATTTACAGATAATTGTATTTGTGGGGTACAGAGATGAGGTAGTCATTCAAAAATCATGTTAAACACTATTATTTCACACAGAGTGAGTCCATGCAACTTATTATGTGACTTACTCCTAAAATGATTTAGACTTGACATACCAAAGGTTGAATACTTATTGACTCAAGACACTTCAGTTTTTCATTTTTTATACATTTTTAATATTTCAAAAAATATAATTCCACTTTGACAATATTGGGTATTGTGTGTCGACCAGTGACCAAAACATCGTGATTTTATCAATTCAATTCAGGCTGTAACACAACAAAATGTGGAAAAAGTCAAGGGGTCTGAATACTTTCTGGAGGCACTGTATGTTCATCATATCACAGTTTTGATGTAACAACATTACCACTTGTTCGCCATATTCAATTGCTTACCATGGGACTGCCTTTGTAAGGGTTGCTAGGTGTAGGTTATAACAAAGGCTCAGTAGAGAAACATGTCTTCATTAATCTTGCCATGGAGTGCTACCACTCAGCCATGTCTGTTCAAGACAGTTTTGATTGAGTCTCAATGTTTAATAAAAGCATGTTAGTGAAAGCGCTTTAAAATAAAGGTTAGCTCTACAGAACAGTCTTTAGCCATAATCCGTGGGGGATTTCTGTGTATCATGGAGTGGTTTAGAAAGATATTATGTGTAGAACACTCAGTAACAGACCCCCATACTAAATAGTCTTGGTTAGAAGAGAAAGGCGACATGCTCAATGAGACAGATATTACAGATTGTGTGTGAGAGAGAGCTTTTGTCTGTGCATGGTGTTGTATGTGTGGGTGGGTATGTAGAGGTCATCTGGGGAATCCATGGCTCATTGCACATGACTAGCTCTCTGTCCACGGGGCCTACTGATCTGAGCCTGTAGAACATCTATACAAGCAGTGGGACTTCAGACTACATGGGCTTGGGAACAACATGTTGGTGCAACACTTATCCAGCATTTGAAAATGTTGCCTTCCTGTGTAAATGTTGCTCTCGGTGCCATGAAATCATGCTGTGATTGAACCCCACCACCACTATAGCATTCTATACCATATTGCATGACTGGTTCTGTTGTGATATTTTGTGCGTTAGAAGATACTTCCATATTGGAGCCTTTGTCTTTGGGTCTTTCATAGGTCCGTCCCCATACGCTAGCCTAAACCTTGGCTTAGGCAGCGGATCCTAGGCATGAGCAACAGAGCCTAGACAACACCTCAGGGGTATGAGGGAGGGGAGTGGTCTATCATCTTCCCTCCGTTATGTTGAGCCAATCTAGAATGGAACTGGGCCACATTAAATCAAGTCTGGAGGAAACCTGACTTGTGTTAGTGGATTACCATTATGCATATGCATACAGCACTCGCATAGGTAGCAGAGCACTGTGCTGAACTGAAACCAGACTACTGCTCAGAATGACTCTCTGTTCCCACGCGTCGTCATGGCAACGGCATATCTTCAAACGAAGATGAGCTGTGTGTGGGTAATGTGTGAATGTGCAGATTCTGTTTGTGCCCATCTCGCTGTACATGAGTGATGAGTTTTTGGCATGTCGGCTGTTTTTATCAGCCATGTCCCTCATCTCTCTCTCTCTCTCTTTCTCGCCGTCTTTCTCTCTCCGTTAGTGAAGCTTTTTTCTCTTCACATCACAACTTGTGCTCACAAAGTGCTCCCGTAATCTGCGCACAGCAGCATAGAATGAGCTCTATATGAGCTGATGGTTGCTATGCTACCAGAGTACAGAGACAGTGTCTCTAAAGATTCCCTAGTCTATGCTTAACGTAGTCTGTTATAAACTGTCAATCTACCGCAGAATGCTTTTCTGTCACAACACCACTAATAGAACTATAAACAAGGACTTTTCCCCACTTAGCCAACTGGGAAATAGGCATTAAGTTGCAGTTGACGTATGCTAATATTGAGGTAACCTTGTTCAGTAGTGTTTTTAGAGAAGATGTAGTAAAACCCTGTCAGCTTTCTCCAAGTATGGCTCCTGCCTGGTAAGCACATTATGAGAACTGTTCCTAACCCTGCGTCTCATGCAGAGAGTCTATGAAAACTAGTAGTGAGGTTTTATTATCAGCTAATGCACTGCATGACATTGAGTTGGCTTACATAGCAGAAAAACAACAGTTATTAGCAATATGTCTCTTCTGTTACAATCACACAGCAATTTGTTTTTTTATGGATAATAACAAAATCAATCCACAAACAAAAGTATACCAATGTAGGAACATTGGCCTCTCCGGTAGAGCAGAACAACGAGCAAACAAACAAGCTGCCCAGTTCAAAATGGACGCCAAGGGAAGGTGAGACCTGTTAGATGGGGGTGTACATCTCTCCTCCACACTGCTTGTCGGTTGGGCCATTATGGAACATTAACCATTTTCTAGGAAGTTGTGTGGATATGAAATAACGCAATATCGGTGGGCAGCACTGACACTGCTACATCTGCTGCCTCCTCTCCCCACGGTCCTTTCCTCAGCCAAAAGCAGCAGGTGTGACTGTGGGATAGCCACCGCCAATTATTCTTCAGACATGACTGATCACATTAAACAATGCTAAGCTAAATGCCAACGGGGAGGAAGATTGGGCTATCCACGCCAAAATGTGTTAGCTCACCCACAGTGTTAATACTGTGCTGCTGAAGCACGTTTTTCTCTTGTTTGAACAGATGACTTTTGTTGAGGTTGGAGTAGAACGTTGTCTGTGGGCGTTGGTGGATTGTGTGTGTGATTTTGGTTTAGCACCAATTTTAGTGAGACTGCAATAGCGTATGGCATAAATGTCAGTGCGAATGATGAATATTCTCAGCAGCTATTTTTGCTAATGAACTGTGTGTCTGTGCATAATAACAGAATGTGTGGAGATGAGAGGTTGGTAGACGGCCACAGATTGTACACACACACAAACTGGCACGCACACACTCACAGTCTCAAACACACTCACACACTCCTGCCCACACACTCGTGCAGACACACACACACTCCTGTGAGTGTGCTGATTGCCAGAGGTGTTTTCTTTAAAAGTGCATAGTCAGGCCAGGTGATTTATGGGTAGGGGCTCTCTCTGCTGGTGTGAAATATGAGCGTTGAGCTTCTATAAATCTCTATGGGAGATAATGAGACCAGCGCCAGGGCCAGTGACATCATCAGCATTGGGAGGAAAGTGCTAGCTAGATAAGTGACCTGTGTGAAATGATGCTTCTGAATCAGATGTTCCTGCCCCTGTAGCCAGGTGGTGAGTTGGCTAAGAGCAGAAGGCGTATGTGGACTAATAAAGTCAGAAGTAGCCAAGAGATCCAGCCAGCTCATACCTGAGGGGGTGAGTGAGGTGTCTGTCAATCACACATACTGTCTTTTGGCTCCCACTCTTTCTCTATTTTGCTAGCTGTAATTGTTCAGAACTATTAGCGCAGTACTGCATATCACGTTTTAAAATTGAGAAAGAGGGGGGGCTTTCTAAGTGAACTTGTCTGTCTCTCTCAGTCCTAGAGGGATCTACTTTCTAGTTCTGTCACAAAGTAACAAGTTAAGAATACTCAGATTAAATGTTTGTGGTAACGAGTAACCTGACACGTTAGTTTTTCAATTTAAGTAATCAGTTACTTATTTACATTTTCAAATAAGTATTACAATATTATTTCCCTTTTTCTTTGTTGGCGCAAATAAAAAACGAAAATCCCTCCCTCTAGGCTACAGTCGTCACACTCTTCCTATTTCTGCACAAATGTTGTGTCGGGTATCTGGCATGGTAGCTGGTAGCTAGATAGCTAGCGAGATGGCAGAGACAATAGCCTTTATCGTGAAAGTATTCACATTACTTTGAATTGGTAGAAAAAAAGGACATACTGTATATTACCCCTTGAATCCTGACCGACGCTACTTGCAGGATTCACACACAAACACAGGATCATTAAGTTCAGTCAAGTGCCCCATTTATTGTCTGGTAATAAAGTAAACATTGTACATAGGTGATCAAGTTAGGCTCAGTTGATAAAATATATATTTCAGGGTTCTCCCCAGGATTTTTTTCTGTTTAGGGTGGGGGGTGGGGAGTCCCGGAGGGAACTTTCACTGCCATTTCATGCAGTAGAGCAAAACGTTGCCTTATATGATAACAAATCAAGTGTATAATATAGCGCCTCCCATTCTTTGCATTTCTCCAGCTCCGTCTTCACAATAAACATAAAGGAAATGGCACTACAATTACACAATATGATCATGTAGTTTTAAATAGAATCTCTCTGCCCAGTTCATATCTGTGTGTAAAACAGATTGGTAACCAGTTGTCCTTATATTTGTGCTCTCCTCTTACTGTGCCCAGTTGGTTTTCTATATGTATTTACTTGTGTAAATAATTCAACAAAATAATTTATTTTAAGGCCAGACACTACACCCTAATAAGCCCCCCCCCCCTAATCATATCACAATCAACTTTTACCAGTTTAATGTGGACACACATATACAGTTGAAGTCGGACGTTTACATACACTTTACCCAAATACATTTAAACTCAGTTTTCCACAATTATTGACATTTAATCCCAGTAAAAATACCCTGTCTTAGGTCAGTTAGGATCACCACTTTATTTTAAGACTGCGAAATGTCCAAATAATAGTAGAGAATGATTTATTTCAGCTTTTGTTTTATTTCTTCATATTCCCAATGGGTCAGAAGTTTACATACACTCAATTAGTATTTGGTAGCATTGCCTTTAAATTGTTTAACTTGGGTCAAACATTTCGGGTAACCTTCCACAAGCTTCCCAAAATAAGTTGGGTGAATTTTGTCCCATTCCTCCTGACAGAGCTGGTGTAACTGAGTCAGGTTTGTAGGCCTCCTTGCTCGCTCACGCTTTTTCAGTTCTGCCCACAAATGTTCTATAGGATTGAGGTCAGGACTTTGTGATGGTCACTCCAATACCTTGACTTTGTTGTCCTTAAGCCTTTTTGCCACAACTTTGGAAGTATGCTTGGGGTCACTGTCCATTTGGAAGACCCATTTGCAGCCAAGCATTTAACTTCCTGACTGATGTCTTGAGATGTTGCTTCAACATTTTTCCTCCCTCATGATGCCATCTATTTTGTGAAGTGAACCAGTCCCTCCTGCAGCAAAGCACCCCCACAACATGATGCTGCCACCCCCGTGCTTCACATTTGGGATGGTGTTCTTCGGCTTGCAAGTCTCTCCCTTTTTCCTTCAAATATAACGATGGTCATTATAGCCAAACAGTTTTATTTTTGTTTCATCAGACAAGAGGACATTTCTCCAAAAAGTATGATCTTTGTCCCCATGTGCAGTTGCAAACCGTAGTCTGGCTTTTTTATGGCGGTCTTGGAGCAGTGGTTTCTTCCTTGCTGAGAGGCCTTTCAGGTTATGTTGATATAGGACTTGTTTTACTGTGGATATAGATACTTTTGAACCCGTTTCCTCCAGCATCTTCACAAGGTCTTTTGCTGTTGTTCTGGGATTGATTTGCACTGTTGCACCAAAGTACGTTAATCTCTAGGAGACAGAACGCGTCTCCTACCTGAGCGGTATGACGGCTGGGTGGTCCCATGGTGTTTATACCCACGTACTATGGTGTGTACAGATGAACGTGGTACCTTCACAGGCATTTGGAAATTGCTCCCAAGGATGAACCAGACTTGTGGAGGTCTACCATTTGTTTTCTGAGGTCTTGACTGATTTCTTTTGATTTTCTCATGATGTCAAGCAAAGAGGCACTGAGTTTGAAGGTAGGCCTTGAAATACATCCACAGGTACACCTCCAATTGACTCAAATTATGGCAATTAGCCTATCAGAAGCTTCTAAAGCCATGACATAATTTTCTGGAATTTTGCAAGCTGTTTAAAGACACAGTCAACTTAGTGTATGTAAACTTCTGACCCACTGGAATTGTGATACACTGAATTGTAAGTAAAATAATCTGTCTGTAAACAATTGTTGGAAAAATGACTTGTGTCATGCACAAAGTAGATGTCCTAACTGACTTGCCAAAACTATAGTTTGTTTACAAAAAAATTGTGGAGTGGTTGACAAACAAGTTTTAATGACTCCAACCTAAGTGTATGTAAACTTCCGACTTCAACTGTAATACTTTTTTGAATATTTTTTGTTGTTGTTGAAATAGGCGACCTCTCATTAAATATGCACATATTTGCATTTCACACATCTTTTTTTTCTGGACACTGGATGAAGCCAGCCTAAATATTTTGTGTTGGTGTGTGAAAAGAGTCTGACTTTTGGGTAATGGCAGTTAAAGACAAGGACACTGAATTTAGACTACCAAATGCCAAACATATTTTTGACCCCAATCACCATCTCTTCAAGTAAGTTACTACATATAGTCCACAGTTTGAGACATTCTCTATGAAATGGGCTTTTAAATTGTGTGTTTCAGTGTAGTGAGCTTTGAAATGATGGATGTGTGTCCAGTTATAAGTGGTTACAATGAATTACATTTTGATGACGGTAGTATGATTAATAACTAATGAAAATTGACATTTTTTAAAATATTAATATTAATAGACCAAAATAACAAACAATCTCAGAATTAATAAATACGTGCAAAAATGACATTTTAGACTGTGATGCCTGGCCTTAATAATTCAATTTATTGATTAATAATCATAACAGATATGAGTTATCAACCCTCTGATTTGACTGTCATAGCATAATACATTACACATTGGCCTACATGGTACATCTCAACAATACAGCCTGTTTGAGCTCCCACACATTACCTTTAACTACAGTTTGGTTTTGAACCAGCGACACCCCGACCAACGTACCAAAATGTGGGATCTGCCCTACTTATAACTGGGTAGTCTTTGTTGAGGTATTACTAATGCCTTTTTTTCCTGGTCACAGTGTTTGGCCAGGAACAACTCAATGGCCTAAATGATGCCTGCTAACCCGTGGCTTGTAGAGGCATTAGGAGTCTGGAGTCTAGCTCTCCTCTCAGTGAAGCTTTCACAGTCCCGCTGGCTCTCAGAACTCAGAGCCCATTGCCCAATCTTAGCTTACTGTTCCTCCAAGTCCATTCCTAATTTGTCCGTGGTTTCCTTTAAGGCTGGAATTCAGGGGTCAACCTGCCGACAGCGCCGCAGGAGTCGCTGGTCTGATGGTGCTCCACACCGTGCTAGCCACGCTCCAAACAACCTATTCATTAGAGAGAGAGAGAGAGGAGGGAGGGAGGTAGAATCCGCTCAATCAGTCCGGAGAGAGAGAATGAGTAGGGGTGGGAGAGAAAAGGAGAGGGGGAGGGGTAGAGTGCCCTCAGTCAGAACACAGCGTCTGTGGCCGTCGATACGACCATCCACAGGGCAAACGCTCCTGACAGATGTTCCAATAACACATAACGGTGTTGGAGCATGAAGGAGGCCATCAATAACATAGCCCTGTCTCCCACTCTCTCACTCTGCAGTTTGCACCCTGCCTCCCCCAAAGCAGGACCAGCCAAAAGGGCAAATATCAAACCCCACCATCCCTCCTTCCTCCACCCATCCCTCCCTGGCCTACTCTCCACTGGCTCACTCTGCTACCCATGAGGGGATAGACGCCACACACAAATCTGTGCAGGGGCCCTGGAGGTTGATGGGGAAAAGATGTGAGGTTTTATGAGTACCCACCCTATTTCTCTGCATAGCCCTCCTCCCCCTGTCCCCTCTCCCTCCGCCCTCCTCTATCCAGTGGGACTAGTGTGCAGTAGGTGAGGCTCAGGGATGGATATGATGAACAAACAACTCACTGCAGGGGTGGGTGGAGAGGTGGAGATGGTAGCTGTTCTCTCACAGACACACTCTGTACAGACCATCTGAGGTAGAGGACAGGGGATCCCTGGAGATGGCACTGATAGAGATGGCAGCTTCACTTCAAGTCCTTAGGAAACTGTGCAGTATTTTGTTTTTTTAGGTATTATTTCTGACATTGTTAGCCCAGAAAACCTTAAGTGTTATTACATACAGTTGGGAAGAATTATTGGATATCAGAGAGACGTCAACTTACCAGCACAACCAGCACTACGACCAGGAATACGACTTTCCCAAAGCAGTTCCTTTGTCTGCACCTCTCAGTATCAGGAATCAAGGTAAGACCCAGATGCAGAAGTGTCTAATTAACAATGGTTTAATATTACAACAGGGAATGGCAATAGACAGGTCAAGGCAGGCAGGGGTCAGTAAACCAGAGGTAGGGCAACGGTACCAGATGGCAGGCAGGCTCAGGGTCAGGGTAGGCAGAGGTCAACAATCCAGAGGTGGGGCAACAGTACAGGATGGCAGGCAGGCTCAGGGTCTGGGGCAGGCAGAGTGGTCAGGCAGGCGGGCTCAGAGTCAGGACAGGCAAGGGTCAAACCAGGAGACAAAGGGCTGTGAGACATAGGTTTGACTCTGGACACATGAAAGGCGGTATGTATACGAAGGGTACGGGGCAATAGAAGATGAACAGCAGAGGGGCTAATAATCTTGGAGATAGGAAATGGGCCGATAAACCGCGGGGAGAGTTTGCGGGATTCCACCCAGAGGGGGAGATTCCGGGTGGATAGCCATACCTTCTGCCTAAGACGATACCGGGGAGCAGGGGTCCGATGCGATCTGCTTGTTGTCTTAAGGAGGGCCGACCGGGCTCCCTTCCAGGCACGATGACAGCGGTGAACAAACATCTGGACAGAAGGTACAACGACCTCTTTCTCCTGCTCGGGGAAGAGCGGGGGCTGATACCCCAGGGAACACTCAAACGAAGATAGGCCCGTGGCAGAGAAGGGAAGGGTGTTGCGAGCGTGCTCGACCCATCCTGATTGCCTCGCTCCAACTGGCCATTGGACTGGGGGTGGAACTCAGGCTGTCCGACAACCCAATGAGGGAGCAGAATGCCTTCCAGAACCGGGAGGAGAACTGAGGCCCCCGGTCGGAGACCATGTCCATCAGAAGTCCATGGATCTGGAAGACGTGCTGCACCATGAGTTGGGCCGTCTCCTTGGCCGAGGGTAGTTTGGGGAGAGGAATGAAGTGAGCAGCCTAGGAACACCTTTCAACCACATTCAGAATGGCAGTGTTGCCCTAAGATGGGGGGAGACCCATGACAAAATCCAGGGACAGGCAGTGGTTGCAGAAGACCAGCCGGAGCTTGCCGAGGAGTCTTATTCTGAGCACAGACCGTGCAGGCGTAGACAAACACGGCGACATCTGGAACCCTCGTAGGCCACCCAAAGCATTGTCGCACAAAGGCCAGAGTCCAACGGGAGCCTGGGTGGCAGGCAAGCCTGGAGGAATGGGCCCACTTTAGGACCGCAGAGCGGACAGCTTTAGGCACAAACAGCCAATTATCAGGGCCCCCACACAGGGTTCGGCTGGGACCGCTACGCCTCCCAGACCTGTTTCCCTATACCCCAGTTGAGTGCCGTCACCAGTCACGAGGTGGGAAGGATGGTCTCGGGCTCTGGGTCTCTGCTTTTACAAACAGCTGGTTCTCCAGGAGGCATTGGAGAACCTGTTGGATGTGGAGCACATGTTCTTGGGTGGAACGGGAGAAGATGGGGATGTCAATCAAACAAGCAAAGCGTCAGTATAGAGACAAAGTGAAGTTGCAATTCAACGGCTCAAACACGCGATGTATGTGGCAGGGCCTACAGACAATCACGGATTACAAAAAGAAAACCAGCCCCGTCGCGGACATCGACGTCTTGCTCCCAGACAAATTAAACAGCTTCTTTGTGCGCTTTGAGGACAATACAGTGCCCCCGACATGGCCCGCTACCAAAGACTGTGGGCTCTCCTTCTCCGTGGCCGACGTGAGTAAAACATTTAAACGTGTTAACCCTTGCAGGGCTGCTGGCCCAGACAGCATCCCTAGCTGCGTCCTCAGAGCAAGCGCAGACCAGCTGGCTGATGTGTTTACGGACATATTCAATCAATCCCTATCTCAGTCTGCTATCCCCACATGCTTCAAGATGGCCACCATTGTTCCTGTTCCCAAGAAAGCTAAGGTAACTGAACTAAATTAATATTGCCCCATAGCACTCACTTCTGTCATCAAGAAGTGCTTTGAGAGACTAGTCATATCAACTCCACCCTACCTGTCACCCTAGATCCACTTCAATTTCCCTCCTGCCCCAATAGGTACTCAGACGATGCAATTGCCATCGCACTACAATGCCTTATCCCATCTGGACAAGAGGAATAGCTACAGTATATAAGAATGCTGTTCATTGACTATAGCTCAACATTCAACACCATAGTACCCTCCAAACTCATCATTAACTCATCATCATTAACTCATCATTAAGCTTGAGACCCATCCTGTGCACCTGGGTCCTGGACTTCCTGACGGGCCGATCCCCCACTCCGCTGATCCTTAACACTGGGGCCCCACAAGGGTGCGTTATCAGCCCTCTCCTGTACTCCCTGTTCACCCATGAATGCGTGGCCATGCACGCCTCCAACTCATCATCAAGTTTGCAGATGACACTACAGTGGTAGACTTGATTACCAACAATGACGAGACAGAGAGGAGGTGAGGGCCCTTGGAGTTTGGTGTCAGGAAAATAGCCTCTCACTCAATGTCATCAAAACAAAAGAGATGATCATGGACTTCAGGAAATAGCAATGGGAGCACCCCTCTATCCACATCGACGGGACAGCAGTGGAGAAGGTGGAAAGTTTTAAATTCCTCTGTGTACATATCACCGTCAAACTGAAATGGTCCACTCACACAGGCAGTGTGGTGAAGAAGGCGCAACAGCGCCTCTTCTACCTCAGGAGTCTGAAAAAAGGTGTCTTGTCACCGAAAACCCTCATTAACTTTTACAGATGCATAATTGAGAGCATCCTGTCAGACTTTATCACCGCCTGGTACGGCAACTGCACCGCCCACAACTGCAGGGCTCTCCAGAGGGTAGTGCGGTCTGCACAATGCATCACTGGGGGCAAACTACCTGCCCTACAGGACACCGACAACACCCGATGTCACAGGAAGGAAAAAAAGATCATCAAGGACAATAACCACCCGATCCACTACTTGTTCACCCCGCTTCCATCCAGAAGGCGTGGTCAGTACAGGTGCATCAAAGTTGGCACAGAGAGGCGGATGCCTACCTACGGACCTGATATCATTGGCAACTTAGTAAATGAAACACTAGTCCCTTTAATAATGCCACTTTAAGAATGTTTTCATATCTTGCATTACTCATCTCATAGGTATATACTGTATCCTTCAATATCTATTCTTTACTATCTATTGCATCTTAGCCGCTCTGTCTGTAAGGGTTCTCGTCCTCCTCTTCTGAGTAGCGAGAAGGATCGGAGGACCAATGCGCAGCGTGGTAAGTGTCCATAATGTTTTTTAATAAAGACAATAGAACACTCAAACAAAACAACAAACAATGATGTGAATATACAAAACCCGAAAACAGTACCGTGTGGACCAAACACTCACACGGAAAACAAACACCCACAACCCAAAAGTGAAACCCAGGCCACCTAAGTATGATTCTCAATCAGGGACAACAATTGACAGCTGCCTCTGATTGAGAACCATACTAGGCCGAACTCAAAAACCAACATAGAAAAAAAAACATAGACTGCCCACCCAACTCACGCCCTGACCATACTAAAACAAAGATATAATAACAGAACTAAGGTCAGAACGTGACACTGTCACTGCTCATCCATATATTTTATACTTATATATTCTTATATATATATATTCTTTAGTAGATTGTGTGTATTAGGCTTTGTTGTGGAATTTGTTAGATATTACCTGGTAGATACTGCTGCACTGTCAGATCTAGAAGCATAAACATTATGCTACACTCACAATAACATCTGCCAATCATGTGTATGTGACCAATACATTTTGATTTGATTGATTTGATCCAGGTTTTAGAGTCCCCGGAGAGTTGTGGTGTAGTTCCTGATGTGGACTGAACCCCCAAAGCAATCTGGAGCCTGGGTGTCTCATGTGTCTCATGTGTTTCACAGATCTAACACCACATAACACACACACACACACACATCCTTGCATTGTTGAGTATCTGTTAAGCTGATGAGTTCTGTACAGCAGAGTTCAAAAAGTTATACTACAGAAGGACTGATCTCTGTAATAGAAACTCAGAAAAAAAAGAAATGTCCCTTTTTCAGGACCCTGTCTTTGAAAGATAATTAGTAAAAATCCAAATAACTTCACAGATCTTCATTGTAAAAGGTTTAAACACTGTTTCCCATGCTTGTTCAATGAACCATGAACAATTAATGAACAAGACACTAACAGCTTACAGACAGTAGGCAAATAAGGTCACAGTTATGAAAACTTAGGACACTAAAGAGGCCTTTCTACTGACTCTGAAAACCACCCCTGCCCCATGTCCCTGCTCATCTGTGTGAACATGCCTTAGGCATGCTGCAAGGAGGCATGAGGACTGCAGATGTGGCCAGGGAAATAAATTGCAGTGTCCGTACTGTGAGATGCCTAAAACAGCACTACAGGGACACAGGACGGACAGCTGATCTTCCTCGCAGTGACGTGTAACAACACCTGCACAGGATCGGTACATCTGAACATCACACCTGCGGGACAGGTACAGGATGGCAACAACAACTTTCCGAGGTACACCAGGAATGCACAATCCCTCCATCAGTGCTCACACTGTCCACAATAGGCTGAGAGAGGCTGGACTGAGGGCTTGTAGGCCTGTTGTATGGCAGGTCCTCGCCAGACATCACCGGCAACAACGTCGCCTATGGACACAAACCCACTGTCGCTGGACCAGACAGAACTGGCAAAAAGTGCTCTTCACTGACGAGTTGCGGTGATGGTCGGATTCACATTTATCGTAGAGGGAATGAGCGTTACACCGAGGCCTTCTTGAATCTCTCAATCAATCAGAGAAGATAAAAAATGATGTTGGCTCTTAGATGGCAATGACCTCGCTCTCTCCCAATTCACCAGTGGATAGATACAGTTACTATAAGAAGTTATAACATTATAATTATCAACAGAGAGAATGAACGGTGCTGGTCAAGGAACAATTACAGCCTGGACAAATATACGTGACTTTGTAAAGAATCATCTCAGCTAAAGCCCAACACATACAAATAAATTATCCACAAAGCCCAACACATACAAATAAATTATCCACAAAGCCCAACACATACAAATAAATTATCCACAAAGCCCAACACATACAAATAAATTATCCACAAAGCCCAACACATACAAATAAATTATCCACAAAGCCCAACACATACAAATAAATTATCCACAAAGCCCAACACATACAAATAAATTATCCACAAAGCCCAACACATACAAATAAATTATCCACAAAGCCCAACACATACAAATAAATTATCCACAAAGCCCAACACATACAAATAAATTATCCACAAAGCCCAACACATACAAATAAATTATCCACAAAGCCCAACACATACAAATAAATTATCCACAAAGCCCAACACATACAAATCAATTATCCACAAAGCCCAACACATACAAATAAATTATCCACAAAGCCCAACACATACAAATAAATTATCCACAAAGCCCAACACATACAAATCAATTATCCACAAAGCCCAACACATACAAATCAATTATCCACAAAGCCCAACACATACAAATCAATTATCCACAAAGCCCAACACATACAAATCAATTATCCACAAAGCCCAACACATACAGTACATTCATTAAGTATTCCATGCCCCTTGAATTTTTCCACATTTTGTTACATTACAGCCTTATTCTAAAATGGATTCAAATGTTTTTTTTCCCCTTCATCAATCTACACACAATACCCCATAATGACGAATCAAAATAATATGACATTTACATAAGTATTCAGACCCTTTACTCAGTACTTTGTTGAAGCACCTTTGGCAGCGATTACAGCCTTGAGTCTTCTTGGGTATGATGATACAAGCTTGGAACACCTGTATTTGGGGAGTTTCCCCCATTCTTCTCTGCAGATCCTCTCAAGCTCTGTCAGGTTGGATGGGGAGCATCACTGCACAGCTTTTTTTTAGGTCTCTCCAGAGATGTTCGATCAGTTTCAAGTCCGGGCTCTGGCTGGACCCATCAAGGACATTCAGAGACTTGTCCTGAAGCCATTCCTATGTTGTCTTGGCTAAAAGTCATTGTCCTGTTGTAAAGTGAACCTTCGCCCCAGTCTGAGGTCCAGAGCACTAAGGAGGAGGTTTTCATCTCTCTGTAATTTGCTCCGTTCATCATTCCCTCAATCCTGACTAGTCGCCCAGTCCCTGCAGATGAAAAACATCCCCACAGCATGATGCTGCCACCACCATGCTTCACCGTAGGGATCGTGCCAGGTTTCCTCCAGACTGAACACTTGGTTTCATCAGACCAGAGCATCTTGTTTGTCACTGTCTGAGAGTCCTTTAGGTGTTTTTTAGCAACCTCCAAGCGGGCTGTCATGTGCCTTTTACTGAGGAGTGGCTTCCATCTGGCTACTCTACCATAATGGACTGATTGTTGGAGATGGTTGCCCGTCTGGAAGATTCTCCCATCTCCACAGAGGAACACTGGAGCTCTGTCAGAGTGACCATCGGGTTCTTGGTCACCTCCATGACCAAGGCCCTTCTTCCCCAATTGCTCAGATTTGCTGGGCGGCCAGCTCTAGGAAGAGTCTTAGTGGTTCCAAACTTCTTCCATTTAATAATGATGGAGGCCACTGTGTTCTTGAGGACCTTCAATGCTGCAGAAATGTTTTGGTACCCTTCCCCAGATCTGTGCCTCGACACAATACTGTCGAGTTCTACAGTCGATTCCTTCGACCTCATGGCTTGATTTTTGCTCTGACATGCACTTTCAACTGTGGGACCTTATTTTGAAAGGTGTGTGCCTTTCCATATTGAGTCCAATCAATTAAATTTACCACAGGTGGACTCGAATCAAGTTGTAGTAACAGCTCAATGATGATCAATGGAAACAGTGGGCTATTGTTTGTAGATTGATGAGAGAAAAAAATCTATCAGTTTTAGAATAATGCTGTAAAGTAACAAAATGTGGAAAAAGCCAAGGGGTATGAATACTTTCTTACGTGCCTTCAAAAAGTATTCACACCCCTTCACACCCCATTCACACCCCTTCACATTCCATTTTTTTGTGGCACAGTCTGAATTAAACAATGGATCAAATATTTTTTTCTCACACCCATCTACACGCAATACCCAATAATGACAAAGTGAAAACTTATTAGAATTTTTGGCAAATTTATTGGAAAAAAACAACTAAGATATCGAATGTTGTAGAATCACATTTGGCTTCCTGTGTAAGTCTCTAAGAGCTTTCCACACCCGGATTGTGCAACGTTTGCCCATTATTCTTAAAACGTTTCTAAAAGCTCTGTCAAATTGGTTGTTGATCATTGCTAGACAACCATCTTCAGGTCTTGCCATAGATTTTCAAGTAGATTTAAGTCAAAACTGTAATTCTGCCAATCAGGAACATTCACTGTCTTCTTGGTAATCAGCTCCAGTGTATATTTGGCCCTTGTGTTTTAGGTTATTGTTCTGCTGAAAGTTGAATTTATCTCCCAGTGTCTGGTGAAAAGAAGAATAACTACATCGCTCGCATCGTGTGCTCGTGTCATGTTATTCAATTATTGCACCTACACTGCTTGCGCGCGCCAACGAGCGTCTGCGTTGCCTAGCGCTAAAATAGAAGTCAGTTCTATTTGTGACACTGCCTCTCCCATATACTCTTTGGTTTAAAGAAGCAGATACACAGATACCATCTCCACGTGGGCGAAAGATGAACTGAGTTTGGTCGGTCGTCATGTCAACTATGAAAGTTAGATGCCAATCGCCATATAAAGTCAAAAGAAGAAAAGGCCTGGATGGAGGAGAAATTATTATAAATGATTCGGTTGACCGTTTTATGTGTGGATTAATTGTCGGAGTAGAGGACCTTGTGCATTTCAGGTAAAATAACAACTCAACGTTTATATCACATGACAAATTAGCTAGCAACAGCAAGCTAGCTAAATAGGACAAATTAGCTTAAATGTTTATGGCTTTTCGACCTGTCCCCAAATTAATATAATTGGTTCAGAGTTTGTTTTGATATTTCACCCTGCGTGTTGTGATCGCATTTGGTGTGGGGGGACAAAATCAATTTGCGCACGATGACGCACGATGGTGCATGAGTGCGGCCTGTTTGGGTACGGTGTTAGGAAGGACGTGTGTATCTTTGTAGTGACTGGGTGTATTGATATACCATCCAAAGTGTAATTAATAACTTCATCATGCTCAAAGGGGTATAAGACGGCGCCGACAGGCATGGCAGCTCTGCTTCTAGCTCCTAAGCAACTTTGCAGTATTTCGTTTTTTATGTGTTATTTCTTACATTATTAAACAATAATTTTGGGGGGTGTTATTGCATACAGCCAGAAATAACTTTTGGGTATCAGAGTGGCGATAACTCACCAGCATTACGACTTGAAATACATCTTTCCCGAATTGGATTCTTTGTTCGTATCCCCCAGAGCAACTTAACTTATCCCAGAGGCTGCTCCAAGACGCAACCGGCGGAGAAGAGGTATTCGGAGTGAACTTGTAGTCCCACTCGGGAGTCGTGCACACCATCCACCGCTTCCGAGTATATAAGTCGCTAATATTCAGTCTCTGGACAATAATTTAGACAAGCTCGGGGTGAGGATCTCCTTCCAGAGAGACATCAGGGACTGTAACATACTCTGTTTCACAGAATCATGGCTCTCTCCAGATATACTGTCCCCATCCATACAGCCAGCTGGGTTCTCAGTACATCTTACAGACAGGAATAAGGAACTCTCTGGTAAGAAGAAAAGCGGTGGTGTACAGTACGTTACATGATTATCTGCTCATGGTGTGATTGTTATAACGTACAGGAACTCAAGTCCTTTTGTTCACCAGACCTAGTATACCTCACAATCAAATGCCGACTGTATTACCTCCCAAAATAATTATCTTTGGTTATAGTCACAGTATATAGCCGTGTATATTCCCCCTCAACCCGATACCACGATGGCCCTCAATAAACTACACTTTACTTTTATTGTAGCTGGGGAGTTTAACGAAGCAAATTTTTGGAAAATGCTACCAAAGTTCTTTCAACAAATTGCCTGTAGTAACCGCCATCAAAAACTCTCAACCATTGTTACTCCCACTTCTGGGATGGCTACAAGGCCCTCCCCCGCCCTTCCTTTGAAAAATCAGATCATGACTATATCCTGCTTCTCCCTTCATATAGGCCGAAACTCAAACAGGAAGTACCCGTACTAAGGTCTATTCAACGCCAATCGGAATCCATGCTTCAAAGTTGTTTTGATCACGCGGACTGGGATATGTTCCGGGTTGCATCTGAGAATAACATTGACATATACATGGACACGGTGACAGAGTTCATCAGGAAGTTTATAAGGGATGTTGTTCCCACGGTGACTATTAAAACCTACTCTAACCAGAAACCCTGGATAGATGGCAGCATTCATGCAAAACTAAAAGCGCGATCCACCGCATTTAAACATGGCAAAGTGACTGGGAATATGGTTGAATACAAACACTGTAGTTATTCCCTCTGTAAGGCAATCAAACAGGCGAAGTAGAGAGACAAAGTGGAGTAACAATTCAACAGCTTAGCATGAGATGTATGTGACAGGGTCTACAGACAATCACGGATTACAAAGGGAAAACCAGCCACATCGCGGACACTGACGTCTTTCTCCCGGATAATCTTCTTCCGCTTTGAGGATAACACAGTGCCACCGACGCGGCCCGCGTCGGACTGTGAGCTCTCCTTCTCCGCAGACCAGCTGGCTGGAGTGTTTACGGACGTATTCAATCTTTCCCTATCCCAGTCTGCTGTCCCCACTTGCTTTAAGATGTCCACCATTGTTCCTGAACCCCGCCCTGTGCAACTGGGTCGTAGACTTCTTGATGGGTCACCCTCAGGTGGTGAAGGTAAGAAACAACACCTCAACTCCGCTGATCGTCAACACAGGGGCCCCACCTGTTTGCGTGCTCAGCCCCCTCCTGTACTCCCTGTTCACCCATGACTGCATGGCCACACACGCCTCCAACTCAGTCATCAAGTTTGCAGACGGCACAACAGTAGTAGGCCTGATTATCAACAATGACAAGACAGCCTACAGGGAGGAGGTGAGGGCACTGGCAGATTGGTGCCAGGAAAATAACCTCTCCCTCAACGTCAACAAAACAAAGGAGCTGATCATGGACTTCAAGGGACAGCAGAGGGAGCACTCCCTTATCCACATCGACGGGACCGCAGTGGAGAAGGTGAAAAGCTTCAAGTTCCTTGAAGTACACATCACTGACAATCTGAAATCAAATCAAATTTCAAATCAAATGTCTTTATATAGCCCTTCTTACATCAGCTGATATATCAAACCCAGCTTAAAACCCCAAACAGCAAGCAATGCAGGTGTACAAGCACGGTGGCTAGGAAAAACTCCCTAGAAAGGCCAGAACCTAGAAAGAAACCTAGAGATGCACCTGGCTATGAGGGGTGGCCAGTCCTCTTCTGGCTGTGCCGGGTGGAGATTATAACAGAACACGGCCAAAATGTTCAAATGTTCATAAATGACCAGCATGGCTAAATAATAGTAACCACAGTGAACAGGTCAGGGTTCCATAGCCGCAGGCAGAACAGTTTAAACTGGAGCAGCAGCACGGCCAGGTGGACTGGGGACAAGGAGTCATCATGCCAGGTAGTCCTGAGGCATGGTCCTAGGGCTCAGGTCCTCCGAGAGAGAGAGAGAAAGAAAGAAAGAAAGAAAGAAAGAAAGAAAGAAAGAAAGAAAGAAAGAAAGAAAGAAAGAAAAAAAGAAAGAAAGAAAGAAAGAAAGAAAGAGAGAATTAGAGAGAGCATACTTAGATTCACACAGGACACCGGGTAAGACAGGAGAAATAATCCAGATAACAAACTGAACAGACTGACCCTAGCCCCCCGACACATAAACTACTGCAGCATAAATACTGGAGGCTGAGACAGGAGGGGTCAGGAGACACTGTGGCCCCGTCCAATGATACCCCGGACAGGGCCAAACAGGCAGGATATAACCCCACCCACTTTGCCAAAGCACAGCCCCCACACCAGTAGAGGGATATCTTCCATCACCAACTTACCGTCCTGAGACAAGGCCGAGTATAGCCCACATAGATCTCCGCCACGGCACAACCCAAGGGGGCGCGCCAACCCAGACAGGGAGACCACGTCAGTGACTCAACCCACTCAAGTGACGCACCCCTCCTAGGGGCGTCATGGAAGAGCACCAGTAAGCCAGTAACTCAGCCCCTGTAATAGGGTTAGAGGCAGAGAATCCCAGTGGAGAGAGGGGTACCGGCCAGGCAGAGACAGCAAGGGTGGTTCGTTGCTCCAGTGCCTTTCCGTTCACCTTCACACTCCTGGGCCAGACTACACTCAATCATAGGACCTACTGAAGAGATGAGTCTTCAATAAAGACTTAAAGGTTGAGACCGAGTCTGCGTCTCTCACATGGGTAGGCAGACCATTCCATAAAAATGGAGCTCTATAGGAGAAAGCCCTGCCTCCAGCTGGTTGCTTAGAAATTCTAGGGACAATTAGGAGGCCTGCATCTTGTGACCGTAGCATACGTGTAGGTATGTACGGCAGGACCAAATCTGAAAGATAGGTAGGAACAAGCCCATGTAATGCTTTGTAGGATAGCAGTAAAACCTTGAAATCAACCCTTGCCTTAACAGGAAGCCAGTGGAGGGAGACTAGCACTGGAGTAATATGATCAAATTTGTTGGTTCTAGTCAGGATTCTAGCAGCTGTATTTAGCACTAACTGAAGTTTATTTATTGCTTTATCTGGGTAGCCGGAAAGTAGAGCATTGCAGTCGTCTAACCTAGAAGTGACAAAAGCATGGATTAATTTTTCTGCATCATTTTTGGATGTAGATGGAAAAAAGCTGTCCTTGAGACAGTCTTGATATGTCCGTCAAAAGCGAGATCATGGTCCAGAGTAACGCCGAGGTCCTTCACAGTTTTATTTGAGATGACTGTACAACCATCAAGATTAATTGTCAGATTCAACAGAAGATCTCTTTGTTTCTTGGGACCTAGAACAAGCATCTCTGTTTTGTCCGAGTTTAAAAGTAGAAAGTTTGCAAACCTCCACTTCCTTATGTCTAAAACACAGGCTTCCAGGGAGGGCAATTTTGGGGCTTCACCATGCTTCATTGAAATGTACAGCTGTGTGTCATCCGCATAGCAGTGAAAGTTAACATTATGTTTTTGAATGACATCTCCAAGAGGAAAAATATATAGTGTAAACAATTGTGGTCCTAAAACGGAACCTTGAGGAACACTGAAAATTACAGTTGATTTGTCAGAGGACAAACCATTCACAGAGACAAACTGATATCATTCCGACAGATAGGATCTGAACCAGGCCAGAACTTGTCCATGTAGAACAATTTGGGTTTCCAATCCCTCCAAAAGAATGTGGTGATCGATGGTATCAAAAGCAGCACTAAGATCTAGGAGCACGAGGGCAGATGCAGAGCCTCGGTCTGACGCCATTAAAAGGTCATTTACCACCTTCACAAGTGCAGTCTCAGTGCTATGAAATGGTCCACCCACACAGACAGTGTCAGGAGGCTGAAGAAATTTGGCTTGGCCCTTAAAACCCTCACTAACTTTTACAGATGCACAATTTAAAGCATCCTGTCGGCTGTATCAACGCCTGGTAACTGCACCGCCAGCAATCACAGGGCTCTCAGGAGGATGGTGCGGTCTGCCCAAAGCGTCACCGGGGGCACACCTGCAACACCGCCTGCCCTCCAGGACACCTACAGCACCCGATGTCACAGGAAGGCCAAAAAGATCATCAAGGACATCAACCACCCGAGCCACGGCCTGTTAACCCCACTATCATCCAGAAGGCAAGGTCAGTACAGGTGCATCAAAGCTGAGACCGAGAGACTGAAAAACATCTTCTATCTCAAGGCCATCAGACTGTTAAATAGCCATCATTACCCGGCTACCACCCGGTTACTCAACCCTGCACCTTAGATGCTACTGCTGTATGTACTGTACATAGACATGGAATCACTGGCCACTTTAATAATGTACCACTAGTTTAATAATGTTTACATACTGTTTAACTCACTTCATAGGTACTGTATATATTGTATTCTACTGTAAGTCAATGCCATTATGACATTGCTCATCCTAATATTCATATATTTCTTAATTCCATTATTTTACTCATGGATGTGTGTATTGTTGGGAATTGTTAGATACTACTGCACTGATGGAGCTAAGAACACAAGCATTTCACTACACTCATAATAACATCTGTTCAATATGTGTATGTGACCAATCAAATTAGATTTAATTTGATATTCAATATCTGCTTTTTTTTAACAATAGGTGCCCTTTGTGGTCTGTGATTGAAGAACCTCCCTGGTCTTTGTGGTCTGTGATTGAAATGCACTGCTCAACTGAGGGACCTTACAGATAATTGTATGTGTGGGGTACTGAGATGAGGTAGTTATTGAAAAACCATGTTAAACAGCTACATGTTTTAGAAACTTAAAAATGTGACTGGATAATGTACCTGTAACACCCACAACAAAAAATTACAAAACAAACCAAACAAAATAAGTGCTAGTACATAAAAGCCCACTCATTCCTTGTGTCAGATCACACTGACATCATTCTCATTGAAAGCCAACAGGCGTTGTTATGTCATTCTGCATCAGTCTTACCACCCTCGATGTCCTCTACCTTTGTGTGATGATGCGGTCTGCCAATGGTATTCCTGTGGTATGTGTTTTCCTGTGTAGCGTGAATGAGCCAACACGCTGTGAATTGCTTGCTGACGTGCGACGGCTTTTAGAACCCACAAGGCTAAAGCAAGATGACAACAGACATTCATTCTGAATAGGATACTTTGTTGAGCTCGGACTGAGCAACACCTCAGAGTGTCACACAAAACCATTGGCTGGCTGATGTCCTCTAAAGACAGCTGTGCAGCCAAACCAAATCGTTTTTTATAGTTATTTGTTTAACACCTGTACTTGGCTCTACAGATATAAACAAACATATATATAGAGTTATTTGTATTTTATTTTCTGTATAACTTAGACCAGAGGTTAATTCAGCCACTACAAATGCAGTAGCGGTGAAGGACTTTCGTCTGTGAAAGTACTATTCATTGACAGGAGACTGAATTGGCTTTGATGTAGGCCTAACACTTGCACCCAGATAAGTGTGTAAACACACCATCATGCCCATTACATACTATACAATTACGACTGTACAATAAGCACTCTAGTATCAGTCACTAACAGTCGCTAGCTGCCACAACCCAATCTGAGGTTACTGTACCTCAACATGCAATATGATTGTATAATGACCACATCAGTATTAGTATTCATTCACTCCTGTGATTCAGAGTGGCTGACACAGTGTGGTTTCCAGTTCCTTGGGGACAGCAGGGGGCTGTTTCTGTAGTGCAGTGCAATTAGCCTAAGAAGAGCTATGCCTTATTGAAGGTGATGATTCCTCACCCTGCTACTTCAGAAACCGCCAGCTCAGCTCCACAGGGAGGCGTCAAAAGGCCTTGAAGGATGATGGTAGTCAGGTGAAGGTAAACTGAAATCAATGGCTAGCCACAAAGCAAGGAACACTGGCATTCCTCTAGCTGTCTGTGTGTGAAGTGTGAGGGTGTGTCAGTGATGTCTGTCTGTGTGGGTGGTTATGGGTTGTGTGTGTGTGTACTCTGCTTTGTTGACTGCCTACCATTTACACAATACCAAACAGCCTAGATGTTTCAGGGCTCTACCTTTCAGCACTGTCCAAACAGAGCTCATAGAGCGTATCTGCGGAGTGGAGGAAAACAGTATACCTGACAGACTCTCAAAACACAGAGAAAAGTTTACATTCCCCAAACATCACTTCTGTCGTCACCCCATACACTTTCTTCATAATCTAATTTCACTCATAGAGCTGTATGCCTATGTGATGTTGTCACAGGTGCCGAAGATTCCTGTGAAAAGACAAGCGTAGAAAGCTAATTAGCACCTGAACCTCGACATCTCACTCCGTACATTTCTGGAGATGGAGATTAGATGCCTCAGCTGACATGGGAGGTGTGAGCAGTGCTGCTGATATGCAAATGAGGCAGTTAATTACGGTGGAATAATATTATCAGATCTACCAGGACTGTTTGCTTCCTTGTATGGAAATTATGTATTATTAATAGGGATGTCAAAGGTCAGTTTTGTAATGTTTTTCTTGAGATACACTCCAAGTCTTTTGATGTCGTTGAAGTGAGTGCACTCACTGCAGTGTGAGTGTTTGTGTTTTATGACCAATAATGATGGCTGTATCCTGTATCCTGTGACCATACACAGCGAGAGAGATGGTCTTATTGCAAACGGCAACAACTCTTGACTATAAAAGAGATTTCATACGTAATAATGTGCTTTCTGTGTGTACATTACAGCATATTCCATAGCAGTGTTCTGTATCCATAAATGTAACTCTTGTCAATGATAGATTTGATTTGATTTGAATACACAGTTCACATAGCCTAGGGTGTTCCAGTACTGTGCATCCAGGAAAACATTCATGCTCAAAGCCCTGTAGCTGAATCTCAAATTACTGTCAATTATGGTGAATGCAAAGATACTCTGTGCCTTGTCCTCATCAGCACTCGTCTCTCTCTCTCTCTCTCTCTGTTTTTATATTTCTCTCTCTCTCTCTCTCTCTCTCTCTCTCTCTCAATTCAATTCAATTCAATTCAATTCAAGGGCTTTATTGGCATGGGAAACATGTGTTAACATTGCCAAAGCAAGTGAGGTAGACAACATACAAAGTGAATATATATAAAGTGAAAAACAACAAAAATTAACAGTAAACATTACACATACAGAAGTTTCAAAACAGTAAAGACATTACAAATGTCATATTATATATATATATATATATACAATGTACAAATAGTTAAAGGACACAAGATAAAATGAATAAGCATAAATATGGGTTGTATTTACAATGGTGTTTGTTCTTCACTGGTTGCCCTTTTCTTGTGGCAACAGGTCACAAATATTGCTGCTGTGATGGCACACTGTGGAATTTCACCCAAAAGATATGGGAGTTTTTCAAAGTTGGATTTGTTTTCGAATTCTTTGTGGATCTGTGTAATCTGGGGGAAATATGTCTCTCTAATATGGTCATACATTGGGCAGTAGGTTAGGAAGTGCAGCTCAGTTTCCACCTCATTTTGTGGGCAGTGAGCACATAGCCTGTCTTCTCTTGAGAGCCATGTCTGCCTACGGCGGCCTTTCTCAATAGCAAGGCTATGCTCACTGAGTCTGTACATAGTCAAAGCTTTCCTTAATTTTGGGTCAGTCACAGTGGTCAGGTATTCTGCCGCTGTGTACTCTCTGTGTAGGGCCAAATAGCATTCTAGTTTGCTCTGTCTTTTTGTTAATTCTTTCCAATGTGTTAAGTAATTATCTTTTTGTTTTCTCATGATTTGGTTGGGTCTAATTGTGCTGTTGTCCTGGGGCTCTGTAGGGTGTGTTTGTGTTTGTGAACAGAGCCCCAGGACCAGCTTGCTTAGGGGACTCTCCAGGTTCATCTCTCTGTAGGTGATGGCTTTGTTATGGAAGGTTTGTGAATCGCTTCCTTTTAGGTGGTTGTAGAATTTAACGGCTCTTTTCTGGATTTTGATAATTAGTGGGTATCGGCCTAATTCTGCTCTGCATGCATTATTTGGTGTTTTACGTTGTACACGGAGGATATTTTTGCAGAATTCTGCGTGCAGAGTCTCAATTTGGTGTTTGTCCCATTTTGTGAAGTCTTGGTTGGTGAGCGGACCCCAGACCTCACAACCATAAAGGGCAATGGGCTCTATGACTGATTCAAGTATTTTTAGCCAAATCCTAATTGGTATGTTGAAATTTATGTTTCTTTTGATGGCATAGAATGCCCTTCTTGCCTTGTCTCTCAGATCGTTCACAGCTTTGTGGAAGTTACCTGTGGCGCTGATGTTTAGGCCAAGGTATGTATAGTTTTTTGTGTGCTCTAGGGCAACAGTGTCTAGATGGAATTTGTATTTGTGGTCCTGGTGACTGGACCTTTTTTGGAACACCATTATTTTGGTTTTACTGAGATTTACTGTCAGGGCCCAGGTCTGACAGAATCTGTGCATAAGATCTAGGTGCTGCTGTAGGCCCTCCTTGGTTGGTGACAGAAGCACCAGATCATCAGCAAACAGCAGACATTTGACTTGGATTCTAGCAGGGGAGGCCGGGTGCTGCAGACTTTTCTAGTGCCCGCGCCAATTCGTTGATATATATGTTGAAGAGGATGGGGCTTAAGCTGCATCCCTGTCTAACCCCACGACCCTGTGTGAAGAAATGTGTGTGTTTTTTTGCCAATTTTAACCGCACACTTGTTGTTTGTGTACATGGATTTTATAATGTCGTATGTTTTACCCCCAACACCACTTTCCATCAGTTTGTATAGCAGACCCTCATGCCAGATTGAGTCGAAGGCTTTTTGAAATCAACAAAGCATGAGAATACTTTGCCTTTGTTTTGGTTTGTTTGGTTGTCAATTAGGTGTGCAGGGTGAATACATGGTCTGTTGTACGGTAATTTGGTAAAAGCCAATTTGACATTTGCTCAGTACATTGTTTTCATTGAGGAAATGTACGAGTCTGCTGTTAATAATAATGCAGAGGATTTTCCCAAGGTTACTGTTTACACATATTCCACGGTAGTTATTGGGGTCAAATTTGTCTCCACTTTTGTGGATTGGGGTGATCAGTCCTTGGTTCCAAATATTGGGGAAGATGCCAGAGCTAAGTATGATGTTAAAGAGTTTTAGTATAGCCAATTGGAATTTGTTGTCTGTATATTTGATCATTTCATTGAGGATACCATCGACACCACAGGCCTTTTTGGGTTGAAGGGTTTTTATTTTGTCCTGTAACTCATTCAATGTAATTGGAGAATCCAGTGGGTTCTGGTAGTCTTTAATAGTTGATTCTAAGATCTGTATTTGATCATGTATATGTTTTTGCTCTTTGTTCTTTGTTATAGAACCAAAAAGATTGGAGAAGTGGTTTACCCATACATCTCCATTTTGGATAGATAATTCGTGTTGTTGTTTGTTTAGTGTTTTCCAATTTTCCCAGAAGTGGTTAGAGTCTATGGATTCTTCAATTGCATTGAGCTGATTTCTGACATGCTGTTCCTTCTTTTTCCGTAGTGTATTTCTGTATTGTTTTAGTGATTCACCATAGTGAAGGCGTAGACTCAGGTTTTCCGGGTCTCTATGTTTTTGGTTGGACAGGTTTCTCAATTTCTTTCTTAGATTTTTGCATTCTTCATCAAACCATTTGTCATTATTGTTAATTTTCTTCGGTTTTCTATTTGATATTTTTAGATTTGATAGGGAAGCTGAGAGGTCAAATATACTGTTAAGATTTTCTACTGCCAAGTTTACACCTTCACTATTACAGTGGAACGTTTTACCCAGGAAATTGTCTAAAAGGGATTGAATTTGTTGTTGCCTAATTGTTTTTTGGTAGGTTTCCAAACTGCATTCCTTCCATCTATAGCATTTCTTAATGTTACTCAGTTCCTTTGGCTTTGATGCCTCATGATTGAGTATTGCTCTGTTTAAGTAGACTGTGATTTTGCTGTGGTCTGATAGGGGTGTCAGTGGGCTTACTGTGAACGCTCTGAGAGATTCTGTGTTGAGGTCAGTGATAAAGTAGTCTACAGTACTACTGCCAAGAGATGAGCTATAGGTGTACCTACCATAGGAGTCCCCTCGAAGCCTACCGTTGACTATGTACATACCCAGCGTGCGACAGAGCTGCAGGAGTTGTGACCCGTTTTTGTTGGTTATGTTGTCATAGTTGTGCCTAGGGGGGCATATGTGGGAGGGGATGATGTCACCTCCAGGCAGATGTTTGTCCCCCTGTGTGCTGAGGGTGTCAGGTTCTTGTCCGGTTCTGGCATTTAGGTCGCCGCAGACTAGTACATGTCCCTGGGCCTGGAAATGATTGATTTCGCCCTCCAGGATGGAGAAGCTGTCTTCATTAAAATATGGGGATTCTAGTGGGGGGATATAGGTAGCACACAGGAGGACATTTTTCTCTGTTAGGATAATTTCCTTTTGAATTTCTAGCCAAATGTAGAATGTTCCTGTTTTGATTAATTTAATGGAGTGAGTTAGGTCTGCTCTATACCAAATTAGCATACCCCCTGAGTCCCTTCCCTGTTCCCTAGTTTGGTGGATGGGACTACCAGCTCTCTGTAACCTAGAGGGCAACCAGTGGGTCTGTCTCCTCTATACCAGGTTTCTTGCAGGATGACAATGTCTGTGTTACCGATTTCTTTGGTGAAGTCCGGGTTTCTGCTCTTCAGGCCAAAGGCAGATGACCTCAGGCCTTGGATATTCCAGGATGATATAGTGAATGCTTTTTGTTCCATAGAGTGTCCAATGTTGTTGGTCGTGGTTTGGCCTCAGGCCAGAAAGTGTGAGCAGAGCCTGCTGAGCATCTGGTACATGCCATTGGCTTGGGCGAGTGTGAGAGTGGGGGTTGGGACTGTTTGCCCGCTCACTACCTGGGCGTATGTGTGGCTTCCATGTTGAGGCCCTCTTTGCGGGGGTGGGGTGCATGGGGTGGGCAGGAGTGGCATAGGTCTGATCTGAGGGGGCCTAAATGGGGTGTGGGCATGGTTGACGTGGGGGGGTGTTGATTGGTTGGGGTGGGGTGTGGATGTGTCTGGGTGTGCGGTGGTCTGGATGTAATTCCTCTTGGCGTGTGTCCTCTATGTGTAGGTCCAGGGAGGGGTCCTGCAGGTCTGGGAGGGTGTCTCGCCGGTCTGGGTGGGGTGTCTATTGATCTGTTGCTCCTGTGTGAAGTGTTGGGGATACGTTTGAGAGCGATGTCCTTTAGAATTCGGGCAAAGGTGGGCACTGCTGCCTTGTAGAGGTGGACCTGGTCATAGAGGCTGTTCAAGTCCAGGGTGGAGTGGTGTGCCAGGAAAACATTTGGTTTTGAGGCACAGTCACGGGAAATACTTGCATTTACCCGCTGTATTGTGGCAGGGTGGAAGTCTTTTCGTGGTAGCAGGGTGGAGATAACCACTTGTGCGTTGGGGAAAGTAGAAGAAGCCTTTTCAATCACTCCCTTCAGTGCTGTGGCCACTCTTTCTTGCTGTGCTCTCAGGTCGTTTGTGCCTGTGTGTATTATTATGTGGCTGGGTGACCCTAGTTTGGCCTCAGACAGAAGGTCTAGGGCGCGCTGGGTGTTTGGACACCAGAGTTTAGACACACTGTGTTTTGGAAAAAGTTTTTTTTCTTCTATATATTTCCCATTTGAGTCCATAAGTAGTACAATCTGTGTCTTGTGTTTGTCCTCAGTGGGTGTGGGGGGGTTGTCAGAAGGGCTATCAGGCAGGCTGACAGGGGGGGTGCTCAGAGGGGGTGAGAGCCGCTGGGCTTGGGGTTCTTCATTTGTCTGTTCTGCTGTGATGTCGACTCTATGGTCAGGGTCTGGTGTGGACTGTTCTGCTGTGGTGTCGAGACTTTTGTTGGGTGCTGAGGTGGGCTGTTCTGCTGGCTTCTCTGTGGGGGTAGCCACCTCTCTAGTGGGTTGTTCTCTGTCGCACGCCGTCCCCTCAACCTCTCCTCCATCCCCTCACCCTCTCCTCCATCCCCTCAACCTCTCCTCCATCCCCTCAACCTCTCCTCCACCAGCAGTCTGACACTCTCCTCTAGTGCCCTGTTCTGCTCCTCTTTCTCCTGTTGTATTTGTCTCACCACTGTCCAAAGTGCAGATATGTCTCTGTCCACCTCCAGCTCTCCGGGTCTGGTTAAGGGGCTGTTGTTGTGCTGGACTGTTGTCTGGGTCTGTGCTGACTGAAGTGTAATCACCTGCTGTTCCAGCTCCACCTGCCTTATCTCCAGCTGGGTGAATTTGTCCTTCATTTCAACGAGGGAGTGGTAATCTGTGCTGGGAGGTTGACTCTCTGCTGGGGGTTGCTCGTCTGTGGGGTTACATAATGAAGAGGTCTGGTCTGACCCGCTCGGTGTGGGGGTATCTTTATCAAGGAAGAGCTTCTCCTGCTGGGCTAATTCTTTGATTAGGTGAAAGTCCAGCTGAAACTGTTTGTGATTACCCTGTGCCATTACTGTTCCGGACTTATAGATATTTATATTACTTGACTCAGAGTCCTCGTTATCAAGTATTCTGAGTTTCCACCCCTCGTTAATCCCCGCTCTCGTAACAAGGGGGTAGTGTGCTAATATAGCACTGTGCCATGCCAGGGGATGGTTTGTGTGGAAGATAAGGTTGCTGATGTTCCCATTTTTGTAATAGTCAGCAAAAAGTGTCTCTTGATTTTCCATAAGGAGCTTCATTTTGTAATCTTTTCTTGCCTTATTATTCTTTACATGCACAGGGTACTGTATTTGAATTACCTCTGAACAGCAGGAGGGAGCTTCTAAGGCCTCTCCATTTGGTTGGGGTAGACTGTGTGACTCTCCTGCCATTGTTGGGCTAATGGGCTTTGACACCTCTCACTTGACACGTCGGTGCTAGTTGAAGCTGTATCAAGCTTGGCAGAATTATGTTAGAATTCAGTCCTTATAAAGTAATGTTGTGTATTTCTTCTATCTCTCTATAGTGCTGTTTCTTGTATTATGGTCTCTTGTTTCTTTAGAGGTTTCACTTTGTTGTCCTTTTCTTTTCCTTTTTCTTCTGTCCTTATTTTGTCTTCCTTTCTTCTGTTAACTAGATATTTTTTGTTGTTATTCTTTGTAAGCTAGCTAGCTTCTTCCAGGAGAGTCCCTAGCAACTGCTTAGCAACAAGTAAACAATTCAGCTAGCAATTCAGCTAGCTAAGATAACTGTACAATTTTATGAAAAATAGTTACTTTTTCAAAAGCCTGTCTTTTTGGTTTGTTCCTTGTTTTGTCTTCTATTGAGTCTTGCAGTTTTCTCTTGATTTTTTCGATGTACTTCACTCTAAAAAAACATTTAAATCTCAATATATACAGGAGCTCATTTTTCAGCAGCTGCTCAATTTGGAACTCCGGAACACTCTCTCTCTCTCTCTGCCGATATGAGTTGATTGTGAATCCCATTGGTTGCTTGGCAACCGCTTGCAGCACACTTGAAACTTCCATTTGGGCTTAGTGTTCTCATATCATAATGGAAATAAATCATAGCTTTTGTTTTCCTTACTTCAAAGTAGTTCTGGATTATTACAGAATATTGATGCCTGTGTTATAACACGACCCGTAATCCCTATATGAATGTACAGCTAAAGGCCCAAATAACGTAAACACCAACATAGTGTCTTAGTAGGGCATTGGGGCCACCATGAGACAGAACAACTTCAATACACCTTCGCATAGATTCTACAAGTGTCTATTGGAAGGATGCGACACCAATCTTCCATGGGAAATTCCTCAATTTGGTGGAAATCGCTGTCTCTGAAAACAGTTCACTATCTCCAATAAGTGTGACATTAGGTTGACATCTGGTGATTGAGATGGCCATGTCATATGGTTGACATTGTTTTCATGCTCATCAAACCATTCAGTGATCCCTCGTGTCAGGTGGATGGTTACATTGTCATCCTATAGGGGAATAGCCATGGTACAGTACCAGTCAAAAGTTTGGACACACCTACTCATTCCATGGTTTTTCTTTATTTTTACTATTTTCTACATTGTATAATAATAATGTGCTTTCTGGTAATACAAAACTATGAAACAACATTATTGAATGTAGTAACCAAAAAAGTGGTCAAAATATATTTTATACTTGAGATTCTTCAAAGTTGCCACCCTTTGCCTTAATGACAGCTTTGCACATGCTTGGCATTCTCTCAACCAGCTTCATGAGGTACTCACCTGGAATGCAATTAACAGGTGTGCCTTGTTAAAAGTTCATTTGTGGAATTTCTTCAAGTACAGTCGCAAAAACCATCAAGCGCTATGATGAAACTGGCTCTCATGAGGACCGCCACAGGAAAGGAAGACCCAGAATTACCTCTGCTGCAAAGGATAAGTTCATTAGAGTTACCAGCCTCAGAAATTGAAGCCCAAATAAATGCTTCAAAGAGTTCAAGTAACAGACACATCTCAACATCAACTGTTCAGAGGAGACTGTGTGAATCAGACCTTCATGGTTGAATTTCTGCAAAAAAAACACTGCTAAAGGACACCAATTGTGAGGACGGATGATGAAGACGAGAAGCAGGTACAGGGAGGGAACATTTAATGACCAATGGACAGGAACAGAATACGGACAGTGTCTGGACAGGGGAAACGTAAACAACAATAATGATGACACGGGGAACCAATAGAGGAGCAGTCAGATATAGATTGGACAATCAACAATGTGAAGGATTACATGTGAGTCCAATGAGCGCTGATGCGCGTAATGATGGTGACTGGTGTGTGTAATGAAGGGCAGCCTGGTGCCCTTGAGTGTCAGAGAAAGATAGCGGGAGCAGACGTTTTAGTACCCCTCCCCCCCAGGGGCACCACCCGGCGCCCCACCTGGGCGAGCCTAACGAGCCGGCCGAGGTATGGGCGCTGGACAAGCCGGCTGAGGCGTAGAAGCCAGCTGAGATGTGGGAATCCAATGAGCCGGCTGAGGCATGACGTGGGATGGGCACCTGCCTAGCCAACCGAGGCAAGATAACCTCTCGAGCCAGCTAGGGTGTGGAAACCCGACAAGCCAGCTGAGAAACCCCCAGTTCCATCGGTGAGGGAGAGCGGGAACAGGCGTGACCCAATAAGAAGATACCTGCTTGGGCAAAGAACCATGAGCAATGGACATTAGACCAGTGGAAATCTGTCCTTTGAGATTTTTGTTTTTTGATTTTTGGTTCCAACCGCCGTGTCTTTAGAGTAGGTGAATGGATGATCTCTGCATGTGTAGTTCCCACCGTGAATCATGAAGGAGGAGGTGTGATGGTGTGGGGGTGCTTTGCTGGTGACACTGTTTGTGATTTATTTAAAATTCAAAGCATACTTAATCAACATGGCATGCACAATAGGACAATGACCCACCACATCTCCAGGCTGGGTATTGGCTATTTGACCAAGAAGGAGAGTGATGGAGTGCTGAATCAGATGACCCGGCATCCACAATCACCCCACCTCAATCCAATTGAGATGGTTTGGGATGAGTTAGACCACAGAGTGAAGGAAAAGCAGCCAACAAGTGCTCAGCATATGTGTGAACTCCTTCAAAACTGTTGGAAAAGCATTCCAAGTGAAGCTGGTTGAGAGAATGCCAAGCGTATGCAAAGCTGTCATCAAGGCAAAGGGTGGCTACTTTGAAGAATCTCAAATATAAAATATATTTTGATTTGTTTTACACTTTTTTTGGTTCCTACATGATTCCATATGTGTTATTTCATAGTTTTGATGTCTTCACTACTATTCTACAATGTAGAAAATAGAAAAAATAAAGAAAAACCCTTGAATGATTAGATGTCCAAACTTTTGACTGGTAATGTATAATACGCTGAACATCAGGGATCATCAACTAGATTCAGCCGCAATCCATTTTCTTTCTTGAGCGGATGGTCAGTGGGCCAGAACATAATTACGAATCATTTGTAGACTGCAAATTGACCGTAAGAAGCCCAAACAGACATAATATTTGAGTAAAGCATAATAATTTCAAACCTTGCTTGCATTTGTATACGAGCACATTGTCATGACGTTGTATTAGTTAATGTGACGATTGCTGCTCATAGAGTGATTAACGGTTTATAATTGCGTGATTAAATGAATCAGGCAATTATTAACTCATTAACCTGGGGCACCATGGGAAACAGCGTAGGAATGAAACAGTGTAGATACGATTTGATGGGGAGTGGAGGCCGGGGGGTCCGGCTTGAATTCATCCGCTTAGACGCAGCTACTCCTCCATAGCATGGATAGAATAAGGTTCCTTTGTCTTCAACAACATGTTGCGTTTTGGGTTAGTTGACTACTCAGACCTTGGCTGCAGCTCGGGTCACTTAGTCTGATATGTTAATTCTTAACTCACATGTCTTATACCCTCAGGTCAGAAGTGGGCGTAACCGCCTTTAGGGCAATTCTCTGGGCATACCAAGTTATGAGGCAAGGTCTAGATTTTACTCAAATCCAATTTAGACAACTAACTTCACATTTCATCTTTACAAAAACATTCTCTTTGATTTGGACATTTTCCACCCAACGTACAATGTATAAACATCAAGCATATACTTGGAAAACTCTTAAAGTAACAATGTTTTCGTAATAACGTCGTCCTTTAACCGTTAATAACAAAACAAAAATGACAGGATAGACAGGTAACGAAACATTGTCAGCACACGGGTAAACAATGACAAATGACAATTAATGCTGAAGCAGGGAACAGAGCGGGGAGCCAGACAGATATAGGGGAGGTAGTGACAGAAGTGATTGAATCCATGTGAGTCCAATGATCGCTGACGTGCGTGACGGGGGAAAAGCAGGTGTGCGTAATGTTGGTGGTAGGAGTGCGTAATGCTGGGGAGCCTGGCACCTTTGAGCGCCAGGGAGGGGGAGCGGGAACAGGCATTACAGTACCCCCCCTCTATTTTTTTATCATTTTTATTTTACCTTTATTTAACTAAGTCAGTTAAGAACAAATTCTTATTTTCAATGACGGTCTAGGAACAGTGGGTTAACTGCCTTCTTCACTGGCAGAACGACATATTTTTACCTTGGTAGCTCGGGATTCAATATTGCAACCTTTGGGTTACTAGTCCAAGGCTCTTTGGTCTTGGCCATAGTGGAGTTTGGAGTGTGACTGTTTGAGGTTGTGGACAGGTGTCTTTTATACTGATAACAAGTTCAAACAGGTGCCATTAATACAGGTAACGAGTGGAGGACAGAGGAGCCTCTTAACCTCTTGCTCCTACCTGACACCCAGGCGTCCCATCTAGACATCTGGAAATGCAAATGCGCTACGCTAAATGCTAATAGTACTAGTTAAAACTCAAACGTTCATTAAAATACACATGCAGGGTAGTGAATTAAAGCTACACTCGTTGTGAATCCAGGCAACCAGTCAGATTTTTAAAATGCTTTTCGGCGAAAGCATGAGAAGCTATTATCTGATAGCATGTAACACCCCAAAAGACCCGCAGGGGATGTAAACAAAATAATTAGCATAGTCGGCGCTACACAAAACGCACAAATAAAATATAAAACATTCATTACCTTTGACCATCTTCTTTGTTGGCACTCCTACATCCCTATTGGGTCTTTTTTTCGATTAAATCGGTCCATATATAGCCTAGATATCGATCTATGAAGACTGTGTGATCAAGGAAAAAAATAGCGTTTTATAACGTAACGTCATTTTTTTTAATTAAAAAAGTCGACGATAAACTTTCACAAAACACTTCGAAATACTTTTGTAATGCAACTTTAGGTATTAGTAAACGTTAATAAGCGATCAAATTGATCACGAGGCGATGTATATTCTATAGCTGTCCGTCTGGAAATAATGTCCGGGTAAATCTCAACCAAAATATCCGGTCGGAGGCCGGAAGACCTGTGCTGCCTTGCGTCTGTTTGACCAAGAAACAAATAGTAGGCAAATGACAAGACTCTAGACATCGTGTGGAAGCTGTAGGTATTGCATTAAATGTGGTTCACCTTTATCAATGGGTTGAAGTGGCGCATGGATATATTTTTCCATTTTCAGTGATCAGATTTTACTGCACTTTTCGATGAAATGCACGTTCTGTTATAGTCACAGCCGTGATTTAACCAGTTTTATAAACGTCTGAGTGTTTTCTATCCACACATACTAATCATATGCATATACTATATTCCTGGCATGAGTAGCAGGGCGCTGAAATGTTGCGCGATTTTTAACAGAATGTTCGAAAAAGTAGGGGGTAGGAGTAACAGGTTAAAGAAGAAGTTACAGGTCTGTGTTTGAGCCAGAAATCTTGCTTGTTTGTTGGTGACGAAATACTTATTTTCCACCATAATTTGCAAATAAATTCATTAAAAATCCTACAATGTGATTTTCTGGATTTTTTTCTCCTTTTGTCTGTCATAGTTGAAGTGTACCTATGATGAAAATTACAGGCCTCTTTTTAAGTGGGAGAACTTGCACAATTGGTGGCTGACTAAATACTTTTTTTGCCCCACTGTATGGATTGAAATAATAATGTTACTACTAGCTTGCTCTCTCCCTGCTTGTCATTGCTCATTGTTCTTCCTTGCTCATCCAAAGCAGGCTTTTCTCCTCCTCGCTAGTCTTCAGATGCTTGACTACATGGTCGTCATGTTGTGGCTGTAACATGGACATGGCATTAGAACAACAAATAGATACACTCTTAGATAAAAGGGTTCCAAAATGGTCCTTCAGTTGTCCCCATAGTATAACCCTTTTTGGTTCCAGGTAGAACCCTTTTGGGTTCCATGTAGAAACCTCTGTGCAAAGGGTTCTACATGGAACCCAAAATGGTTCTACTTGGAACCAAAAGGGTTCTACCTGGAACCAACAAGGGTTCTTCAAAATGTTATCCTATGGGGACAGCTGAATAACTTTTGTAGCTTAGGAGTTCTTAAACGTTTTCAGAATGGGACCCAAATGAGAAATTCTGTGTTTCCTGGGACCAAAGCTTAGGAGAATATACATAAATATTGGTACATTTCATTGCCCTTATGCCTAAAACAAATGCAATATAGACAAAAACAAATAACAATGAAATATCCAAATAAAAATATATTAATGTTTATTTTCCCACATTAAAAACACTTACATATCTGTCGAGGTTGGAACTGTTGCTGTTAAAATACAATAATTAATTTTCATTCTGAACTTGAATAAACTGATTTACCACATCACACAGATGAATAACAGAACACACACAGGTTTTCTGATAGTGCAACCCTAAGTATCAGTACAGATGAAAAATGATCAGGCCTACTGTACATCTTACTGTATAAATTATTGTTGAAAGAAAGTTTAGGTCGGAACTGTTGCTGTTAAAATACAATACATATTTTTTTTATTCTGAACCGGAATAAACTTATAGATCACATCACACAGTTGTAGACCAGAAAACCTACACACAGTCCTAATGAGAGGTGTGTGGCTGGTTGAAGTTTGTAACATGTCTATTCTGGGATCAGTTTCTGACAGAGCAACACTGAGGTCCTGCTCAGCATTCAGGCTGTTTCTGTACTTGTTTTTAAATATGCCAGTGTTCAGAACCCTGACTCGTAATTGACTAATTGTAACAATTTGATCCATATTTAGAAATATCTCCCTCCCTGAGCAAGCGATTCCTAGTAACAGGCCAGAAGTCAAACTCATGGAAATGAAGGTGGGAGGGGCTACAATGTGGTACTTTCAGACGCATGAAATGAACCCCTTACTAGTGATGGGCATTCCGGCTCGTTCGGATCAGCTCACCAAAAAGAGCCGGCTCGTTTGGCTCCCAAACGGCTCTTTAAAAAAAAATGTTTGTATTTTTTCAAGTCAAACAGTTTGCGATAGTTTGACTATGATTGGTGTTAAAACAATTCTAATTAAATTATTAAAAGAAATCATACTTAACCTTAACCACAATGTATTTAAAAATGCATTGGTTTGTTATGAAAAAGAATGCTATTAAACAATTGCATTTAAAGTATAACTTTTTAATGTATATAAAACAAAATGCATATACATCTAACCATTCAAAATGGCTGGAAATCTGTGGCAATCCTTTTAGCCAATGCAATATCAATTTGGCCTTGTTTTGCTACAGACAGATTTTGGCATAAACTGGTCCATAGAAGACTGCGTTGCTGTGGGTCGCGGAGTGGGCCTACTTGACTGAGTGGATACATCTCCACGTGTGGAGGTGCTGGCTCCACCACTATCACTAACAGGCCCGCTAGTTCCGCTACAGCTAGCTTCACAGTTGGATGCACAGTTTGCATATGCCGGTGTAGGTTGTGTGTAGAACCGGCTTTATATGAGATTTTGTTTTGGCAAATTATACACTGTGCTCTAAAGTTGTCTACATTATTAAAATGCATCCAAATGCTACTGTGCTTCCGACTCATTTTCCAGCTGTTGTTTTCACAGCTGTCCTTCCTCTCTCCTCGACTGCTAAGTGTGTGACTGTGAGTGAGTTGGCTCGGCCCTCCCTCACGCATCTTTGGTTCATTGGTTGACACTGCGTGACTGATTGACAGGAGCAACAGGTGAGGCTGTTAGTCTGAGCAGACAGTCAGAACGAATGTGTGTGCGCTTGAGCATTTAGGCCTATATTATTTTATTTCTTTTTCGTTCTTTGAATTAGTTAATTCTATTCATTTAAATCTTTTGATTATTCATATCTTAATTTTTAAAATATTTTTATAAATAGATTCGGCTCTTCTGATATGTGAGCCGGCTCATAACGTTCACCTACGGCTCTTAGAGCCGACTCGTTGGAGAACGACCCATCACTGCCCGTTACTAAACAGGCGTTCAGAACGTGTGCAGTGGCACAACTGTAAATGCACACTAAACAGGTGTAATGAACGCGAGTAAAAATGCCCATAACAAGCATTCAAATCATGACAATTTGAAACTCTTGGCCTTCCATAGTGGAGCCTGGTGCCATCCAGCACCAGGGAGGGGGAGCTGGGGCAGGCGTGACGGCCTGGAAATACTTTGGAAGAGATTTCCAAAATTAAAATCACTTGGAACTGATTTGCTGGTGTTTTTATATTTTTTTTTATGTCCAACGTGTGTGTGTATATATACACACACTGTATAAATAAAATACATTTAAGTCATATAATTGAGCACCTCATGCTAATTGCAAATATTTTGTTGTCTGATTGAGGGAAAACTCTAAGATAAGAGGACTCTATGTATTTTGAAAAATGTGTCGTTGAGGATTATAATAAATACCGCTTTGATGTCATACAAGCAAGCCATGTGCACTTCACATTTCCCTATCATAAGACTAATGTCATATACAGTGTCAGCGTTTATGACCACTATGTTTGATGTACAGTTAATAGATGATATGGCGCCATACGCTTGGTTGTTTTGAACCGAATGAGCCTGTTTGTCTATTGTGAAGAAAATTCACAGTGGCACACACACCTGAATGCACTCATGACTCCTTTCTATGCACACCAAAATTATGATCTGGTTCTCTGAATTGCCTTGCGAAAGTCTAGCACTGTAATTTCGTATTTTATAACTTAGCTAGTCATGTTGGCAGTAGAACAGGCTTTCAAATGATGCCACCTGACCCAGATTGCAGTTTTACAATGGAGCGTTTTGGATTGCATAAACAACAACAGTAATTGTGTGATGACAGGGATGCAGGGTTGTGTTCCAAACAGAACAACTACAAGTGTGCTTGCTCTAGTTCCTCAACGGCACAGCTAGGAGAGCTCAAAAAAGCACCTTATAGTTGAAGACTCTTCTTTGAGTCATAAAAGAGCATTGAAATGACTTAGGAACGGTGCACACTTTGGAGAGGTGTGTGACCACTTGGAGACGCCAGTTAGTCCTCTCACGCCAGCCCTTTTTGTCTTATGTTGCACCTACCCCACATTTTCCAGGAATATTCTCATGTTCCTGAATGTATCCAGAGTATTTTCAGATTTTATTATCAGCAAATGCGGCGAAAAGTACAATAAATGTAAAAATGCACATAACATCAACAGTGTAACGTTTGGATTCAGTCTTGTGTCAGGTGAACTGTTGTGAACTCATCTTTGGTCTAATAATGTTCCCATTATCTCCAAACTGTTCCCTTTCAACTGCTACCATGGTTATGCATTTCATATGTGTTCTGCAAGAAACATTTCAATTTAGCCCCATATCCATATAACCCAATTCCCACGAGTGTAAAGGGTTCATTCCTTAATTAACTCAGGAACCACCCCTGTGTGGAAGCACCTGCTTTCAATATACTTTGTATCCCTCATTTACTTAAGTGTTTCCATTATTTTGGCAGTTGCTGTAAGTGCGGGCAGCGATTCAGAAATATGATCATGAGGTTGAATATTCATTTGAATTTCAACTTTCTCAATAGAGGAAACATGTTGTGTCACCACTGTATCAGCTGTGAAAGCTTGAATTATAAGTAATGTAGAGAGGAAGCATGCTGGGCTTGACATGTTTTAAACAGGTCTTTCCGGTCAGGCAGATACACAAGGTCCCCAGACCCAGTCTAGTGACACGGAAAACAGTGCCACAGGGGATTGTCTACTCCCTAGAATGAGATTAAGATTATTGCAGTTTCTTCTTGTGAAGAGAGTGATTGGTGTACAGAAACATTGCTCCTGTCCTGAGACCCCAGGGTGGGACTAGGGGGGTGACTCCAACATCCATATAGAGCTTAGTAAGGTCCACAAAAGGAAATGTAGGGGCTGATGTCCTGCTTTATATACAAGCAGACAGGAGACCTAATGAAATCAATTCCCTTGAGTCTTTGCATAGGAAATGTCTATAGGGAATGAGTCTGTGCATACAGTATATAGGCATGACACTGAAGTCCTCCTATTGTTCAAGGAATTACCACTTAACCAGCGAGCAAAAGTCACAAATAACAGTACCGTGCAGGTCTCACATTGTCTATAGCGTTCCCACTTAATCAATAACAGCCATTACTCTGGTGCTGTGTCCAACTGGACAGCAGGCACTACATAGGAGAGGCTCTTGTCTGTGGGCCATGTGATGAGAGTATAGCAGAGCAGTGACACTGCCTTGAACCTTAAAAAGTGCTCCTTCACTCCAGTGCTGTGCTCCTGCCAAGCACGGTAAACTACCATTACCCCAGGCAGAGCAAGGTCAGCAGAGGATATACGGAGAGTGGAGGAGTGCAGTTCAGGTTGCTGGTGAAGTGTGTGTGTGCGTGCGTGCGTGCGTGTATACCTTCCCAGCTGTTGCAGGGACAAGCTGTAGTAATGCTGCTGGTTTGTAGCTACATCTCTCATGTTCAGCTTGGGGGGGGACAAGGTTGTTGTTTATCTAATCTAGCAGCTAATTGATCCGATTAGAGGGAGGAGGCCCTTGGTGTAGCGACAGAGAGGCTCCTCTGGCCCCTTCAGTAAACTGGTGAAGGAGAGCCGCTTTAAGGGCACGACATGCACAGCTGGTGTATAGGCCTCAGAGAAAGCATGGAGTAGAACAAGTCTAGCAGACGTATTAGTCTGGGGGGAAATCATTCTCATCATCATCAATTCTGCCTGAGTTCATTATGGGAGTGTGTGTCTGACTCCAGGAACAAATATCTTGTTAATCTTGTTTTTGAAAGCATATTGGAAACACGTAGACATACAGACAGACATAGAGTATATTGAACGCACACACATGCACACACATTTCCTTTCCTTCCCTGCCTAAGCAAGTTTGTGTCAGACTCTGGCATGATAACTGAGAAACATTTGAGAAGTGATGCTTTTAGCATTTTATCTCGGCAGGCTTTTTATTTCAAATAAATGGTGGTTTAATAGACCCTGGTCAGTCAGTCGACTGCTCCTCCCTCCCCCAGCCTTCAGTTGGCTCGATGGAAGATCAGTCACCTTCTAGTGTGTCTTTGTTTTCACTTCAACAACTCTCAGCTTGTGATGTGCCAGATGCCTCGCTTTAAAAAATCCACTGGGACTGATATGCTTGATCTTATCTTGCTGCAGCTTTCTTCTCCCCTGATTGTGGGGTTATTGACACATATTTTGAATCTGATTATCATCTTGGGTGCTATCCCCAGGGTTTGGAAGGCGGCCCATGTGCTCTCTCTCCACAAAAGATGGGACCCCTCTGACCAAAATAATTATCATCCCAACGTTGAAATTGTCTTGCCTAGCAATTTTTAAAAAAAATCCTTAATCAACTGTCAGCTTAAATCCATCCTAGCTACGAGATATATTCGAAGTGTTCACAAGTCTGGTTTCTGGCCGGCACCACCTCTGCTGTAACCTTGGTTTTAAATTGTGCGGTTAAGGGTATGGACAGGAGGAAGCACTGTGCTGCCCTCTTTGTTGACTTATCCAAGGCTTTCAATATTGTTGATCACAATTTATTGATTAAAAGATTGTCTGCAATCGGTATGGAACAGGCGTCATGTAATTGGTTAGAAAATGACTCGACCGACAAGACACAATGTGTTTTTTTCTGATGGTGTTAAGTCAGGTTTCCTTAATATTACAAAAGCTGTCCCACAGGGATACATTTTAGGTCCTGTACTTTTTACTGTCTATATAAACAATGTTGGTTGACCTGCAAATGTTCTTTTTACGTGCACCTGTATGCAGATGAGACTGTTGTGTATGCTATTGCCCCCAAGGTTAACCAGGCTCTTTTGGAGGTTCAATCTGCCTTCATTACTTTGCAGAAAGCCTTTATTGAATTGAAATTGGTACTTATTGCAGGTCAAACCAAGTATATGTTATTCTAACAAATCACATACAAATGTACCTGATGATTTATGCATACAGTGCATTCGAAAGTGTTCAGACCCCTTTGACTTTTTCCACATTTTGTTACGTTACAGCCTTATTCTAAAATAGATTAAATAACTTGTTTCCCTCCTCAATCTACCCATGATGACAAAGCGAAAACCGTTTTTTAAAATTATTATTGAAAATAAATACATAAGTATTCAGATCCTTTGATATTAGACTCTAAATTGAGCTCTGGTGCATCCTGTTTCCATTGATCATTCTTGAGATGTTTCTATAGATTGGAGTCCACCTGTGGTAAATTCAATTGATTGGACATGATTTGGAAAGGCACACACCTGTTCATATAAGGACCCACAGTTGATAGTGTATGTTGGAGCAAAAACAAAGCCATGAGGTCGAAGGAATTGTCCATAGAACTCCAAGACAGGATTGTGTCGAGACACAGATCTGGGGAAGAACACCAAAAACATGTCTGTAGCATTGAAGGTCCCCAAAACACAGTGGCCTCCAACACTCTTCAATTGAAGAAGTTTGGAACCACCAAGACTCTTCCTAGAACTGGCATCCAGCCAAACTGAGCAATGGGAGAGAAGGGCCTTGGTCAGGGAGGTGATCAAGAACCTGATGGTCACTCTGAAGGAGCTCCAGAGTTCCTCTGTAGAGATGGGAGAATCTTCCAGAAGGACAACCATCTCTGCAGCACTCCACCAATCAGTCTTTTCAGGAAGAGTGGCCAGACGGAAGTCACTCCTCAGTAAAAGGCACATGACAGTCCGCTTGGAGTTTGCCAAATGCACCTAAAAACTCTCAGACCATGAGAAACAAGATTCTCTGGTCTGATGAAACCAAGATGGAACTCTTTGGCCTGAATGCCAAGCGTCCCGTCTGGAGAAAACCTGGCACCATCCCTACGGTGAATCATGGTGGTAGCAGCATCATGCTGTGGGGGTGTATTTCAGCGTCAGGGACTGAGAGACTAGTCAGGATCAAGGGAAAGATGAACGGAGCAAAGTACAGAGAAATCCTTAATGAAAACCTGCTCCAGAGTGCTCAGGACCTCAAGCTGGGGCGAAGGTTCACTGTCCAACAGGACAACGACCCTAAGCACACAGGCAAGACAATGCAGGAGTTGCTTCGGGACAAGTCTCTGATTGTCCTTGAGTGTCCCAGCCAGAGCCTGGTCTTGAACCTGATTGAACATCTCTAGAGAGACCTCCCTAACCAACCTGACTGAGCTTGAGAGGATCTGCAGAGAAGAAAGAGAAACTCCCAAATACAGGTGTGCCAAGCTTGTAGTGTCATACCCAAGAAGACTCGAGGCTGTAATCGCTGCTAAAGATTCTTCAACAAAGTACTGAGTAAAGGGTCTGAATACTTATGTAAATTTGATATTTCAGCTTTTTTTATTTTTTATAAATTTGGAAAAATGTCTAAACCTGTTTTTGCTTTGTCATTATGCGGTATTGTGTGTAGATTGATGAGTAAAAAAAATCAATTTAATACATTTTAGAAGAAGGCTGTAAGGTTGCAAAATGTGGAAAAAGTCAAGGGGTCTGAAAACTTTCCGAATGCACTGTATGTACATTGGTTGGTGCGCTCATCAAATCAAATTTATTTATATAGCCCTTCGTACATCAGCTGATATCTCAAAGTGCTGTACAGAAACCCAGCCTAAAACCCCAAACAGCAAGCAATGCAGGTGTAGAAGCACGGTAGCTAGGAAAAACTCCCTAGAAAGAGCAAAACCTAGGAAGAAACCTAGAGAGGAACCAGACTATGAGGGATGGCCAGTCCTCTTCTGGCTGTGCCGGGTGGAGATTATAACAGAACATGGTCAAGATGTTCAAATGTTCATAAATGACCAGCATGGTCAAATAATAATAATCACAGTAGTTGTCAAGGGTGTAGCAAGTCAGCACCTCAGAAGTAAATGTCAGTTGGCTTTTCATAGCCGATCATTAAGAGTATCTCTACCACTCCTGCTGTCTCTAGAGAGTTGAAAACAGCAGGTCTGGGACAGGTAGCACGTCCGGTGAACAGGTCAGGATTCCATAGGCAGAACAGTTGAGACTGGAGCAGCAGCACGGCCCGGTGGACTGGGGACAGCAAGGAGTCATCATGCCAGGTGGTCCTGAGGCATGTTCCTAGGGCTCAGGTCCTCTGAGAGGACTTAAATTCACACAGGACACCGGATAAGACAGGAGAAGTACTCCAGATATAACAAACTGACCCTAGCCCCCCGACCCATAAACTACTGCAGCAAATACTGGAGGCTGAGACAGGAGGGGCCAGGAGACACTGTGGACCCATCTGATGATACCTCCGACAGGGCCAAACAGGAAGGATATAACCCCACCCACTTTGCCAAAGCACAGCCCCCACACCAGTAGAGGGATATCTTCAACCACCAACTTACCATCCTGAGACAAGGCCGACTATAGCCCACAAAGATCTCCGCCACGGCACAACCCAAGGGGGGGCGCCAACCCAGACAGGAAGATCACGTCAGTGACTCAACCCACTCAAGTGACGCACCCCTCCTAGGGACAGCATGAAAGAGTACCAGTAAGCCAGTGACTCAGCCTCTGTAATAGGGTTAGAGGCAGAGAATCCCAGTGGAGAGAGGGGAACCAGCCAGGCAGAGACAGCAAGGGCTGTTCGTTGCTCCAGAGCCTTTCCGTTCACCTTCACACTCTTGGGCCAGACTACACCTAATCATATGACCCATTGAAGAGATGAGTCTTCAGTAAAGACTTAAAGGTTGAGACCGAGTCTGCGTCTCTCACATGGGTAGGCAGACCATTCCATAAAAATGGAGCTCTATAGGAGAAAGCCCTGCCTCCAGCTGTTTGCTTAGAAATTCTAGGGACAATTAGGAGGCCTGCGTCTTGTGACCGTAGCGTACGTGTAGGTATGTACGGCAAGACCAAATCAGAAAGATAGGTAGGAGCAAGCCCATGTAATGCTTAGTAGGTTAGCAGTAAAACCTTGAAATCAGCCCTTGCCTTAACAGGAAGCCAGTGTAGGGAGGCTAGCACTGGAGTAATATGATCAAATTTGTTGGTTCTAGTCAGGATTCTAGCAGCCGTATTTAGCACAAACTGAAGTTTATTTAGTGCTTTATCCAGGTAGCTGGAAAGTAGAGCATTGCAGTCGTCTAACCTAGAAGTAACAAAAGCATGGATTAATTTTTCTGCATCATTTTTGGACAGAAAGTTTCTGATTTTTGCAATGTTACGTAGATGGAAAAAAGCTGTCCTTGAAACAGTCTTGATATGTTTGACAAAAGAGAGATCAGGGTCCAGAGTAACGCCGAGGTCCTTCACAGTTTTATTTGAAACGACTGTACAACCATCAAGATGAATTGTCAGATTCAACAGAAGATCTCTTTGTTTCTTGGGACCTAGAACAAGCATCTCTGTTTTGTCCGAGTTTAAAAGTAGAAAGTGGTCACTCATCAATCGTGTCTCCACTTCTAAGTATCTGTATTGACAAAAAGCTATCTTTCAAAAAGCATCTTGAGGAGTTTGAAATTAAAATGGCCTTATTTTATAGGAGTAGTTCATGCCTTTCATTTAATTGCAGAAAATACATAATTCAGTCAACATTCATACCTGTTATAGACTATGGTGATATTGTCTATATGAATGCAGCTGTCACTCTGTTGAAGCCAATGGACACAGTTTACACAGTTTACCACAGCGCACTATGCTTTATTACGGGCGATAGGTTCAGTACACATCACTGCATTCTGTATCAGAAAGTAGCCTGGCCCTCTTTAAAGTCTGTAGATCAATGCATTGCACTCTTTTTCTATATAAATCCCACCTGCATGAACCTCCGCTGTACCTTACTTCATTGTTAACTTACAGACGTACGAAATACACGACCCAGTCTCAGGGCTGACTAACTTTGGAGATCCCTTTAATCTCCACTAAGTTAGGTAAATTTGCTTTTAGTTTTTTTTGCACCTTACTTGTGGAATAATCAGCAACACTCTCAAAAATGTTATGAATTGGTGCCTCTAGGGCAATTCAAAAGGCTGATTAAACTAAAGAATGTGTATTTTCTATGAATGTGTTTCGGTTTTCATTTTTTGTGTTCATTTTTATTTAACTTTGATTAGGCAAGTCAGTTAAGAACAAATTCTTATTTTACAATGACGGCCCATCCCGGTCAAAACATCACCTGACCCGGACGACGCAGGGCCAATTGTGCGCCGCCCTATGGGACTCCTGATCACGGCCGGTTGTGATACAGCCCGGGATCAAACCAGGGTCTGTAGTGATGCCTCAGGCACTGAGATGCAGCGCCTTAGATCGTTGCGCCACTCGGGAGACCTAAACACACGTTCATGCATTGATGTGTGTAATGTACACAGTGTTGATGTGTATTGATGTAAATACAGGGCTCATCTGTCAAAGACACCTTGGTCTCAGCATGACTCCCTGTCAAAATAAAACACACACACACACACACAGCCATCGTAGGGTACTTATCCACTGTATGCTTTAGGAGGAGAAAGATAAACAATTGTAATTACAAATACTGCCCTATCAAACTCATTTACATGCTTTTGTAAAGCTATAAACACACTAAAACGAATGCTTGTGTTTGCATGGTAAATCATACTGTGGCATAATGGAAGGTGGCATTTTGACACTCCTCAAGAGGGGGCCTAATACAAAAGGGTATAAATGATTGATAGCACGTGGATGTAAATCAATATTCGTTATTATGTTTCTATTTTGAGATGAGCGTTGGGTTGCCTTGTCTTTTTACTTTGATTCCTGTCTCTACAATGCTACCATCATATCATCTATGTGGGTACTCACATCTCTCCTTATCTCCATATTATGCATGGTTGCTGAGTTTCTATGGTAACAAAACTGAGTTGTTTTTTTAAACACTTGAAAATGCTGTCCTTGTATGTTGTGCTTTTGTTGTTTGCAGTAACGTTGTTTGATCAATGAGTTATGAGTTGACCAGCCACTCAAATCAATGCCATCTCACTGTTCTATCTCATCTTGACCACATGCACAGTATCTGATGGTAACAATGTGCTCTTGTCTCTCCTGGTTCTCTCTTGGTCTGTAGAATCACAGTGCACACTGTGTGGTGAGCCAGAAGGTGAGTGTGCCTCGCCGTTCAAAGCTTCTGTCATAATGCAGGTTTATGCAGTGTTGGAAGGGAGGGAACAGGGGATCATGGTCTGGAGCAGTTTTAGCCCAGCACTAATACACTTGATTCAGCTACAGGTTCAGACTAATAACTGTGATTAGTTGATTACAGTATTTGAAACTGATGTGTTAGTGCTGGGCTGGAACAAATGCCGCACACCCAGTAGGATAGATTAACCATTCTGTCAGAACTGCTTTTCATCACTAACTAATCATTGGGGAGATACAGTATGTGCTGGGGGGCTGATGTAATGTCTTGTTAACAGACATATTCGATGTTACCGGTTGTCTAAAAGCTTCTTAGTCATTGAGCCTCCTCTTCTTATATACACCGGTACCCCTTTCATTGGCTGACATTTAGAAATTATCATTCTTGAAGTGGAAGCCATCTTAAAGTAACTGCCCTGTGGAAATCTCACTTTAAAGTACATATTCTGTTAACTCATATTCAAATAATGCTGTTGACTCGTCCTATACTCGTATTTGTGGCCAAATCATAAATTGGAGAAAAAATACTTTAAAATACTTTTTAAAAAAACAACATTTCAAACAGACTTTAAAAAAACGCTTACTAATTCCTCATAGAACATGATGTCACCTCCCTGAGCAGGATGAGCTGGTTAATCAGTGGTCTAGAGGTCGCCAATCAGGAATCTACTTCCATTAATATAGTTAATTACCAGTATAAGGCCACACCATTTTGTTGTTGGGGTACACCCACACCATTCCAACACAGAAAAGCTGCCTTTTAACATACTTAATTTAGATATTTTGGAAGCAAAACTCTTTCACTCATATTATAAGTAATTACAGGTCATTTTTCATAGAAATCTGGAAACACTGGGCAGTTACTTTACCAAGGCACAGCTGATGTCATCCCTCATCTTAAAGGGGAAATCTGCATCAGCGATGTCCAATTTGTATTTTTAAATTCGTGTTAATTAGTCTTTAATAATAAAATTACTTATAAATGCCTCATGATCTTAGTTCAGCTGTCATATTCCATCACACTCCAAATGAGTTTATAAACAATGTAATTGTAAAGAAACACTGTATTGCCTCATAACACGGTTTAGGTTTCAACTTTACATTTAATCTCATGGATGGTCAGTCCTTGCATCTATAGCTCTGTCTATGAGAGTGGTTACATTTCTCCAGCCCTATGCTTCAGCTGTTTACCAAAACAGTGGCGGGGTGTAGCTTTGTTGTTGTTTCAACTGCAGATTTCCCCTTTAATGGTCTGCATGAAAGGTCTGCATGCATTAGGCTTTGTGTCATTATTCCCATCACTGTATGTGAGAGCTTGTGCTATTCATTATCCTGCCATTGCTTCATCTAACCAGCTCACTGAAAATGTATGTTGCTGTATGACATTTTGTCGACCTGTCTGTCTGTTTTCCTACTTGTACAACTGCACACCATGCAGGCATACAAAGATATGTCTAAAGCAAAAACATTCCAATAGTAGATCTGACAAGGTATAAGAGCTTTTAGGTCTTTTGCTCCGGTGGAATTGAGAAGTATGAAATCAAGAAATGGCAGAGACATTTTAATGTGCAGTGCCTTCAGAAAGTATTCACACCCCTTGAATTCTTTCGCAATTTGTTGTGTTACAGCTTGAATTTTAAATGGATTCAATTGAGATTGTCACTGGCCTACACCCATAATGTCAAAGTGGAATGATGTTTTTTAAAGTTTTTTTAGGAGTAAACATTTGCTTAACAAGTCACATAAGTTGCATGGACTCACTCTGTGTGCAATAATAGTGTTTAACATAATTTTTTAATGACTACGTCATCTATGTAACCCACCCATACAATTATCTGTAAGGTCCCTCAATGGAGCAGGGAATTTCAAACACAGATTTATCACAAAGACCAGGGAGGTGTTCCAATTCCTTGCAAAGAAGGCCACCTAATGGTAGATGGGTAAAGAAAATAAGCAGACATTGAATTTCCCTTTGAGCATGGTGAAGTTATTAATTACACTTTGGAAGATGTATTAATACACCCAGTCACTACAAAAATACAGGCGTCCTTCCTAACTGCCTGAGAGGAAGGAAACCGCTCAGGGATTTCACCAAGAGGCCAACAGTTACAGAGTTTCATGGCTGTGATAGGGGAAAACTGAGGATCAACAACATTGTAGTTACTATACAATACTAATCTAAATGACAGAAAATAAATCCAAAACATGCATCCTGTTTGTAATAAGGCACTAAAGTAAAACTGCAAAAAATGGCAAAGAAATTAACTTTATGACCTGAATACAAAAAGAGATATGTTTGGGGCAAATCCAACACAACACATCACTGATTACCACTAACTGAGAATCATTCATATTTTCAAGCATAGTGGTGGCTTCATCATGTTATGGGTATGCTTGTCATCAGTTGATAAAAAGACACGGAATGGAGCTAAGTATAAGCAAAAACCTGCTTCAATCTGCTTTCCAACAGACACTGGGAGACAAATTCACTTTTCAGCAGTACAATAACCTAAAACAGAAGGCCAAAGATACACTGGAGTTGCTTACCAAGATGACATTGAATGTTCCTTAGTGGCCTAGTTACAGGCCTTTGTATTAATCAACCATCTCCACCGGCTATCCTTCAATCAGAGTCTGTATTGGTGTCAGGGCGCTCATCCGGAAATCAATAGCCATATCCTTGGTTTTCTTGACATTAAGTAATACATTCTAAATAGGAGTGGTCACACCATCCAACAAACTCCTCCACCACTGGGCCACCAGCCAACAAACTCCTCACCTCTTCATCCTGTGAAAGACTCACGATAACCAAGTTATCTGCAAACTAAATGATATGCCTAGAGTCGTGATTACGCTGACAACCATTGGTATACAGTACAAACAACAGAGGGGAAAGGACGCACCCTTGTGGTGAGCCAGTGGAGGAGGATAGTGTAACCTTCCTTCAGTGTCAGGGGAGAGAGCGTCCAGAAGGGACAGTTGGGGGCCCGACCGGGCAGAAGGGAACAGATCATCCGGGACTTTATTTTGAGCTCCCAGCAGGCTTGATGCTCCAGAGTCAGGCTGCTCATGTCACTGCTCATTGCCTCTGAGGGCCACTGGGCCACAAGGCCACAAAGAGACTGATGTCCCCCTAGACCCCCACAGCCTGGAGGACGTGTTAGTCAGAGTGAGAGGGAGAGAGTAAGCGTGAGAGAGAAAGGGTGAGCGAGTAAGAGTGAGAGAGAGTGGAAGCGTTAGAGGATGTGTGAGGGAGCTTGATTCCCTCCAGGTAATCCCAGCTGAGATAAAGTATAAAGAACTGACAACATGCACATATTATCTCCATGCTTATGCACCGAGTGCTGAGCCATGAGCAACAGCCCTAACCAACACACACACAATAAACAGTGACATCATCCAAAAACGCCATCGGAGAAAGCCAAAGCCCCTGGACAGGAAGGGAAAGCTGGCAGGCTTTATCTTGTTGAAATAAATCAACATGCTATAGTTCACAGCATAGAGCAAGCAGAGAGGCGCCATATCTTCTGTCATGTGTCCCCTTGAGCCAGAGGGATTGTGGGCTTTTCTCCGTCCCTCTCCTAACATGCCCGGTGTTGATCAGATGGATTTACAGCTAAGATTGTGTCCCTCGGGAGCTCATCATCACTCTATGTTACTCTGTTACTCACAGGGTAATACCAGGGATTGACACAAGGGCCCCAGGTTGGGATCCAAAACTCTTTCAAGGTCCACAGGGAACTGTGCAGTTTAGAAGAGTTTATGCTTTTTTTTAAAGTGGCAATAAAGAGATGCAAATTTGAATAAAATGTTGTTTTCATACTCAGCCGTTTCCGTTGGGGATATCACAAGGTGCAGGAAAGCCACTGTTAACTAGGTTTTTCCATCCACAAAAAAAATCTTCTGTGGGGTAGTTAGTCTGGTGAAATGTGCCGGGACCTGAATTTATATTCAAATAAGCTATGAGATGACCTAAACAAGATGGACCATTTCAACGATACTGCACACTCGTGTAGTTCGATGAATAAATGGAAATACATTACTGGCCCAGCTGTCTGAAAATGATTTGTTTTGTGGAGGGGGGGGAAAAGAAAACATGAGCTTCAAATTGGTCTTTTTAAGACCTAGAGACCATAATGAGTTAGCAAACCTGCTTTCATTCATACAAAGGAAAGGGTCATTTTAAACAATCATCATAGCAGAGACACCACATTGTTTTCCTGCTGTCAACAACAGGAATGTAGGGCAAGTGAGTAATTGAATTTGCTTTTAAACGGACACCTAGGACTATTAACAGAAAAGGCCTCCGGAACTAAGGGATAATATGAAATACTAGAGCACTGTGGGTATATGCTGTGTAGAGTGTAGCCTATGCTGCAGCTCTGGAGGTGAGTCAGTATACAACATGCTCTTTCATAATAATAGGATGGTGCACTTAGAAATAAAAGCACTTTAAAACACACACTATCTAGCATGTTCATCGAAACTCTCTGCGAAATGATGCAGGTGTCCTGTCCTTCAACCCGTTGTTTATTTCATATCCACTTGCCATTACTCCAATCGTTGCCTGGTTTCTCCTCTTGTCCATGTCGACAGGAGGTGTTTTATTATAAATAAGGCATTTTACTCAGGACCTTCTGAGGCTATTGACTGACTGAGTGGAGGAGATTGGGTGGGTACGTGGTTTGGTATGCTGTGGGCATCACAGGGAGGCAGGAAGACAACTGTGGTTGTTAAGGCAGGCAGGTCACTGATGAGAGAGAAGGGGGGTTATACAGAGGGAAAACGAGGGAGAGGGAGAAAGAGAGACAGAGAGGAGAATAAAAGGGATAGAGAAACAGATAAACAGATAGAGAGAACCCCGAGAGAAAGAGAGAGACAGCAAGAGAGAGAGAGAGAGGGAGCCTCATGTCGAGACCCAAATGAGCATGTCACTGTGTGTAAATGCCAGGAGGGATAAGAGCAGAGTCTGGGATCTTTGAAGAGCCATGACCTGCCCTCAGAGCAACACTCATCAGTCCACACAGTCAATGATGCACAGATCCCTCATATTGAAGAGATCATCGCTGTTCGTAGATCTCCACATACAGTATAGCATCATATTTACTATTTACATATTTACAATATTGGTTGAAACAACATCCACAGTAGGCTTGTGTGTACTTAAAAAAAAAATGTGTTAACCAATGAACCAAAGAAATTGGCATAAGGGGAGCACATTTTTTGGAAGCTGTTGTTCTTAGGGGCTTGAGTTGTGCATTACCTATAGGTGACTTCTCGAGGTCTCTGCTGGATTAATTATATGGTGTATATATATATAAAAATGTGTTCCAAAATCAATGTAAGGGTAATTGCAGCGGATGTGAAATATATGGTGTAATAATAAGGTAGCAGGATCACGTCCATTCTCCCAAGGGGTGGGGGACATGATAATGCAGCCTACTGTGGGCTCTTCAGTTTCTCATATGGCGATGCAATATACTGCAAATCAGTATCCCATATCAGAAAGTAAATTCATATTGTTGGAACATTTTCCATCCCAGAACAACAAAATATAACTCATATTTATATGCTCTATGGGTCTACCTACCAGACTGTACAATTCATTGGTATTCAAAGTCTGGTTTGCGAGGGAACCGTAGTGGGGTTGCGAAAAAGATAGTTATTTTTGGGGAACAAGAAATGAAGAGTCCAGATTATTCTATGGGACAAAATTCAAACTTTTTTGAGAAAGATAATTAGAACAATTAATTTAATTGAGTAAATGTATTTATTGGTTTCTTTATATTTTGATAAGAAATGAAAATGTAATGAAAGGTTATTTGTTGATGTAAAAACCTAAATTTAATGACTAAGGTTGTGTCATTATATTTGGGTTGAGGTGGTGTCGCAAGAAATTATTGCTGAAAAAAATGGGGTCCCCAGAAATGATTGTGTAAAAAATTCGGACCCAGTTGAAAAGCTTGAATACCACCGGTCTAATTTCATTCTGGGAGACCATTTTACTGTATGCTCTTGCCCCACGGGGCATTATGTGGGCGCTGGAGCTTCTGGTAATAGAATTAAGCCCTAATGCATATTCCCCCTGAGCCCAGAAAACATCGTTCCATATTGAATTGGGCAGCATGGATTGTTTTTTATCTCAAAAAGCCATTTAAATTGTTTAGAGACTAGACGGGCAGTACGTGTGCCAGGTTGCAGCCGAAGGTCAATGCCCATTATAGACCAGGATAAAATGGGATGGGACTGTAGATAGCAACAACAGCATAGCCAATATAACGATACTGTACACATGCCCTGTTTCAGTAGGCCCTATGAAGGCTAGGTCTGAGCCGTAGTAATAAAACCAGTGCAGTGGATAGAGTACCAGTGGATTTCTGTGAATTTCACAGCTCTGAGCAGAACACAACATTGCCAGGGCTTAGCATCTCTGAGTATGGCAATGCAGGGGCTTTGTGTCACCAACAGCCATCTTAGAAAAAAAGTAACGTCTAAAGATTGCCTCCAGCAGCCCAGTGAAGTGGATTAAGCAAACATGCCATTAAAACTGCAAGCAGTTTTTACCAGGCGCAGGAAGGCAGACCCACTCTCCAGCCTTATCGTCAACTAAGCAACGTCTCTCTCTTTCTCTCTCTCTCTGCTCTCAGCCCAGCTTGCTCCCAACACAACAATTTCTGCAGCACTTTTCCCTTCATTTCTGAGTTATTTCTTGTACAATTTGTACTGAGGTCAGTTATGAAGCAAAATTGATGGCGTCTGAGCAAATACTTGTATAACAAACATCTAGACCACCCAGAGAAGACTAGCCACATGCTACATATCATTCCTTCGCATTTCTGCTCCAAAGTAACCACGGTAAGAAGAGAGTTCACAGGCAGCAAGTCATTGCTGTGGCTCGATAGCTGTTCAATGTGTTCAATGTGTTCAATGTGTCCAATGTGTTCAATGTGTTCAATGTGATCAATGTGTTCAATGTGTTCAATGTGATCAATGTGTTCAATGTGTCAATGTGTTCAATGTGTTCAATGTGTTCAATGTGTTCAATGTGTTCAATGTGTTCAATGTGATCAATGTGTTCAATGTGTTCAATGTGTTCAATGTGATCAATGTGTTCAATGTGTTCAATGTGATCAATGTGTTCAATGTGATCAATGTGTTCAATGTGTTCAATGTGTTCAATGTGTTCAATGTGATCGCGGCATGACGAATGTGTGCGGATAAGTCCGTCTCGTGGAAGAATTGCACTTTCACAGAGGATACACAGAGAATCCCTCCTCTCAGTTCAATTCAAAGGGATTTATTGGCATGGGAAACATATGTTTACATTGCCAAAGCAAATGAAAGACAATAAACTTAAGTGAGAAAAAAAAACCATCAAATATTAACAGTAAACATGACAAGAGAAAATGAACAGATAAATATTGGTTGTATTTACAATGGTGTTTGTGCTCTGCTGGTTGCCCTTTTCTTATGGCAACAAGTCACAAATCTTGCTTCTGTGATCACACACTATTGTATTTCTCCTAACAAATATTTTTTTCTCTCCAAATTCTTCATGGGTCTGTGTGATCTGTGGGAAGTACAGTATTTGTCTCAAAGATGGTGCAAATGACACGAGGTTAGGAAGTGCAGCTCAGTTTCCACCTCATTTTGTGAGAAGGGGGCACATAGCCTGTCTTCTCTCGAGAGCCAGGTCTGCCTATGGTGGCCACTCTCGATAGCAAGTCTGGACATAGTCAAAGCTTTTCTTAATTTTAGGTCAGGTTTAGAGCCAGATATCATTACATTACAATTTGCTCTGTTTTTTGGTTGATTCTATCGAATATGTCAAATCATTTTATTTTTGATTTATGTTGGGTCTAATGGTGTTGCTGTCCTGGGGCTCTGTGGGGTTTGTTTTTGTTTGTGAACAGAGCTCCAGAACCAACTGGCTGAGCGGACTCTTCTCCAGGTTCATCTCTCTGTAGGTGAGGGCTTTGTAAGGGAACGTTTGAGAATTGCTTCCTTTAGGTGGTTATAGAACTGAATTGCTCTTTTTGGATTTTTAGCGGGTATCATCCTAATTCTGCTCTGCATGCATTATTTTCAGTTTTACGTTGTACACTGAGAGTGTTTTCGCAGAATTCTGCATGCAGAGTCTAAATCTGATGTTTCTCCTTCTTGGTTGGCGAGTGGAGCACAGATCTCATAACCATCGGCAATGGATTCTATTCAAGTGTTTTTTGCCAAATTCTAATTGGGATGTCAAACTTTATGTTCCTTTTGATGGCGTAGAAGGCCCTTCTTGCCTTGTCTCTCCGATTGTTCACAGCCTTGTGGTACCTGTGGTGCTGATATTAAGGCAAAGGTAGGTATAGTTATTTGTGTGCTCTAAGGCAATGATGTGTAGATGGAATTTGTATTTGTGGTCATGGCAACTAGACCTTTTTTGGGCCCAGGTCTGAAAGTATCTGTGCAGAAGCTCTAGGCGCTGCTGTAGACCCTCCTTGATTGGGGACACAAGCACCAGATCTTCCGCAAACCGTAAACATTTGACTTCAGATTCTAGTAGGGTGAGGCTCAGTGATGCAGACTGTTCTAGTGCCCTCGCCAATTCATTGATATGCAGTGCCTTGCAAAAGTATTCAGACCAATTGGATTTCTTAACATTTGATTGTGTTACTAAGTGGGATTAACATTTATTTCATTGTAATTTTAATGTAATGTCAAAGTGGAAGAATGGAGAAAAACAAGTTTATTAGAAATGAAATAACTAAAATATAGTCGTTGCATAAGTATTCAGTTCCCTGAGTCAATACATGTTAGAAACACATTTGCCATAGATTTTCAAGCAGATTTAAGTCAAAACTGTACCCTGGCCACTCAGATACATTCCGTGTCTTCTTGGTATGCAACTCCAGTATAGATTTGGCCTTATGTTGTAGGTTATTTCCCTGCTGAAAAGGGAATTTCTCTCCCAGTCTCTGGTGTAAAGCACACTGAAGCAGGTTTTCCTCTAGGATTTTACCTTTGCTTAGCTCCATCCCATTCCTTTTTATCCTGAAAAACTCCCCAGTATTATCCAATGTCAAGCATACCCATACCATGATGCAGCCACCACCATGCCTTAATTTAAGGAGAGTTATATTCAGTGATGTGTTGTGATGTATTTGCCCCAAACATACAGTGCATTCAGAAAGTTTTCAAACCCCTTGACTTTTTCCACATTTTGTTGCGTTACAGCCTTACTCTAAAATGGATTTAAAAAAAAATATCCTCCTCAATCTGCCCACAATACCACATAATGGAAAAGCAAAATAGGTTTTTAGAAATGTTTGCAAATTTATATATATAAAAAAAGGAAATATTACATTTACATAAGTATTCAGACCCTTTACTCAGTACTTTGTTGAAGCACCTTTGGCAGCGATTACAGCCTCGAGTGTTCATGGGTATGACGCTACAAGCTTGGCACACCTGTATTTGGGCAGTTTCTCCCATTCTTCTCTGCAGATCCTCTCAAGCTCTGTCAGGTTGGATGGGGAGCGTCGCTGTACAGCTATTTTCAGGTCTCTGCCGGGATGTTGGATCGGTTTCATGTCCGGGCTCTGCCTGGGCCACTCAAGGACAATCAGAGACTTGTCCCAAAGCCACTCCTGTGTTGTCTTGGCTGTGTGCTTTGGGTCATTGTCCTGTTGGAAGGTGAACCTTCAGCCCAGTCTGAGGTTCTGAGCGCTTTGGAGCAGGTTTTCATCAACGATCTCTATGTACTTTGCTCCATTCATTTTTCTCTCGATCCTGACTAGTCTCCCAGTCCCTGCCACATCCCCACAGCATGATTCTGCCACCACCATGCTTCACTGTAGGGATGGTGCCAGGTTTCCTCCAGACTTGACGCTTGGCATTCAGGCCAAAGAGTTACATCTTGGTTTTGTCAGACCAGAAAATCTTGTCCTTTAGGTGCCTTTTGGCAAACTCCAAGCGGGCTGTCATGTGCCTTTTACTGAGGAGTGGCTTCCGTCTGGCCACTCTTCCATAAAGGCCTGATTGGTGGAGTGCTGCAGAGATGGTTGTCCTTCTGGAAGTTTCTCCGATCTCCACAGAGGAACTCTGGAGCTCTGTCAGAGTGACCATCGAGTTCTTGATCACCTCTATGACCAAGGTCCTTCTCTCCGATTGCTCAGTTTGGCCGGGCGACCAGCTCTAGCAAGAGTCTTGGTAGTTCCAAATTTCTTCCGTTTATGAATAATGGAGGCCACTGTGTCCTTGGGGACCTTCAATGCTGCAGACATTTTTTGGTACCCTTCCCCAGATCTGTGCCTCGACGCAATCCTGTCTCGGAGCTTTCCTTTGACCTCACAGCTTAGTTTTTGCTCTGACATGCACTGTCAACTGTGGGACCTTATATAGACAGGTGTTTGCCTTTCCAAATCATGTCCAATTAATTGAATTTACCACAGGTGGACTCCAATCAAGTTGTAGAAACATCTCAAGGATGGTCAATGGAAACAGGATGCACCTGAGCTCAATTTCAAGTGTCATAGCAAAGGGTCTGAATGCTTATGTAAAAATATATTTCTGTTTTTGCTTTGTCATTATGGGGTATTGTGTGTAGATTGATGAGGGACATTTTTAAAAATATATTTTAGAATAAGGCTGTAATGTAACAAAAGGTGGAAAAAGTAAAGGGGTCTGAATACTTTCCGAATGCACTGTAAGGCTTTGCAAACTGTAACGATCTGAGTGTAGTGGGTGAGGAGTCAAGCGCAGGAAGCAGAGAGTTCAGGTGAGTGCTATTTTAATGCACCGACAAACGGCGAACATAAGCCAACCTTCACAAACACACAGGGCGTAATGAACAAACAAATGCCCCCAAACAAGGGGACTTAAACGGTCCAGGGAAAACCCACAAAATGGGAAAAACACAAAACCCATAGACGTGCACACAAGTACACTAAAACAGATGGTCACAATAATTAATCCCGCACAAGGAACTCTGCGGGCCGGCTGACTAATAAAGCCTACTACCTAATTCAAAACAGGTGCACTCAATCAACACATAAGGAGGGGGAGGAAATAATCAGTAGCAGCTAGTAGGCCGGCGACGACGACCGCCGAGCACCACCCGAACAGGAAGGGGAGTGTCCTTCGGTCGGAGTCGTGACACAAACAGTGCTTGTGCTGACGTTGCTTCCAGAGGCAGTTTGGAACTTGGTAGTGAGTGTTGCATTTTCACATGCTACGCTCTTCAGAACTTGGCGGTCCCATTCTATGAGCTTGTGTTGCCTTCCATCCTATGGCGGTGCCACATTGAATGTCATGGAGCTCTTCTGTAAGGCCATTCTACTGCCAATGTTTGTCTTTGCAGATTGCATGGCTGTGTGCTCGACTTTATACACTTGTCAGCAACGAGTGTGGCTGAAATAGCCAAATCCACTAATTTGAAGGGTTTTCCACATACTTTTGTAAATATTGGCATGTTTCTATCTTTTTTACTACAAAACATAGAAACGCACCATGATGTTGGGGTTGTGTTGGAGATGATGAATATGAAGTAGAAGTTTCCCTTTAAGTATAGCCAGTTTGAATTTGTGGTATGTGCTGTACATATTATAATTTTGTTTAGGATACCATCAACATCACAGGCCTTTCATTCAGTGTAAATGGAGAATCCAGTGAGTTGTGATAGTCTATAATAGCTTATTCTAAGATTGGTAATTGGTCATCTACAGTATATGTTTTTGCTGTTGGTTCTTTGTTATAGGGCCAAAAAGATTTGAGAAGTGGTTGATCCATAGGTCTCCATTTTGGATAGGTAGCTCTTCATGTTGTTGTTTGTTTAGTGTGTTCCAATTTTCCCAGAAGTGGTTCGATTCTATGGATTCTTCAATAACCTTGAACTGATTTCTGAAATGCTGTTCCTTTTTTCTCTCTCTCTTTTCTCTTTCTTTTCTCTCTCTCTCTCTCTCTCTCTCTCTCTCTCTCTCTCTCTCTCTCTCTCTCTCTCTGCTGTGATCGATCAGTCTTACTCTAACATGGAAGGTTCACATTGTAAAAAAGCCAACTTAACCAATTGTTTAATCACCTTTATTCTAAGTTAAGTGGACTTCAAAAAGACAAGAATTGTATCTAATGTGTTAACGTTTGTTTACTCAACAGTAAACTTACTGAGCTGTTTACTTACTGAGCTGAACTTGAACAAGCTTGTAGAGTAAAATCACAAATTAATATTTGCTCAAAATCACACCCATAATTTGTACATTTTAGCAGATGCTCCTATCCAGAGCGATTTACAGGACCAATTAGGATTTCGTTTCTTGCTCAAGGGCAGATCGGCAGATTTTCCACGTAGTCGGATCAGGGATTTGAATCGGTGATCTTTCGATTACTGGTCCAACAATCGTAACTGCTAGGCTACCTTGCAACCCTATAATTATTATATTTCCTAGAATGCTCTATTGCAGGTTGATTTTAGTAATTGTTTGTTTCAATAACCTGTGTTTTTGCATGTGCATTAATTGGTTGAATAATCTTATGCTACACAAACATAAATAACATAATTGTTCTAAACTAATTAACTCTGTTAGTAGTTGGACTTATTGCACCCGTTACTGAGATGGCTATTCCAGTTGATATGATTTCGGTAGTGTCAATAATCAAACTTCCCTACTCCAACAGTCATTCTCAATTCAGGTTGTGGGTGATTAAAAGTTCCAATTGACCGTTTGCTAAGCCCCCCCCCCCCCCCCCCTCGGTTACTGTGGCAACATCGGACTACATTTTCACGGGAAGCCCAATTCTCCATTCTAACCACTGGAAAAATCCTCTCACAATGATCTCAAACTCTTTAATACACAATGAAATTTAACACATACTCCCCCTTGCTAATCAGGAAACTCTTGGGTATGTTGTGGTGGACTGTCATTACAATTACTTCATGGGAACCTGGTAAAATGATGTTTGTAGTGTGGCAAGGCTCTGAATTCACTGCCAGCATGCAGTCAATGCTACGAACCACTTTTGGAGTTAACTAGTGCTCTCAAATCATATCCTGATGTCGACAGAAGATGGGAGTTGTTTTAATAACATGGCTAACTTAGCTAGCTAACATACGTTTCAAGAAAACAAGTTATAATAAGTGGCTAGCTAGCATTAGCAACGTTTCGTGGTCAATGAAACTGAGAGCTAGCTAACCAGCTGAGCTAGAAAACAGTGTCACAAAAATAAAAATGTTGGATTCTAAACATACTCCATCAATGTGAGCTTGTCCGAGGTGTCGTACTCATAAGAGCACTACGATTGGTTGCCCAAAATTCTGGGGCGGGGCTTAGCGAAGGGTCAATTGTTGGATATCCTCACTCTGACTAGATTTCAATAAGAAATTCAGATCACTTTGCAAGCCAGCATAATGTGACTTGCAGGCTTGATGTGGCCTGTAAAACAGGAGTTTCAGATCACTGTGTTAGGCTAGGCCCTCATAGAAAGGCCTTATGATATATGTAATGCACTGTCATAAAAAGTTTAATTTGATAGATAAACACTGGAAAATATGCAAATAAGGAAGAATACATTTTCAAGTTGAATTATATGTTCACGCAACCAAAAATTCTACGTGTGTTAAGCTGTATGCTAAAATGTTGAGCAAACTCGCAATCCTATTGCAGCTAGTTGCCTTATAATTAATTGTACATTGAATCAGCATCTTGTTTTTTTGTGACAGTGCAGTAAATTGAGAAATCAAGTAGCTGAGTTGCAGATACCAGGTACAGCTCAAGACTAGAAAATAAAAGAGAGCCGCACACTCTAGGAGCTCAGATGCAAAAATGTAATTACCAACGTTTCAACAGCCAAACTGTCTTCATCAGGGTATAATCACAAACACTGCAGGATGACTCGTTTATATAGGGTCAAAAGACACAGGTGTCTGTAATCATGGCCAAGAGTGGCCTAATATCATTAGTTAATTCTCAAATATTAAAATGGCATACAAAGAACAGCATACAAAGATGGCAATATAACGCAGAGACGAAATCAAGTGGCCTGCCTCCAAAAAGTGGGCCGCAACTGGGTAAGTCAAGTTTTTGCACCTAATGGTGCTTCCATGCTCTGAGATACGTACTTTTAATTTGCGCTTTGTTTTACCTACATAAGTTTTACCACAAGGACAAGTTATAAGATAAATAACTGCCTTAAGATAAATAACAACTCAAGACTAGGCCAGGGACCATCAAAGAGAAACAGTTGTTTGAGGGACGATGGACACACACACACACACACACACACACACACACACACACACAGGGATTCCCTTCCCAATCATGATGCAGGTAGAGCAGAGGAGATTAGTGTGTGTGTGTGTGTGTGTGTGTGTGTGTGTGTGTGTGTGTGTGTGTGTGTGTGTGTGTGTGTGTGTGTGTGTGTGTGTGTGTGGGACTTGCTCAAGTCTGTGTCCCAGATGAGCAGCTGTCTAGGCCCGTGCTCTACTGGGTAATCGCTGTAGGGACTGCTGCACACGCTGCTCTGCCCACACACATTAAAGAGGAAAGCCCAGCAGGGCTGTGTAGACAGAAATGGGTAAGAATACGAAGTGAATAAAGTAGGAGTGCACATGGGATTTGACTTGAATGTTCTTAACTTTGCTTATCTGACTCTTGATACCAAGCTGGTCAAGGTCAGGGCTTAAAGCACAAATACCAACAAGTATTTTGGGATGACCTGATTCACTGATGAAAAAGTTAGAGTATTAGCATCATTTGTTTATTTTACACATTTGGAACCAAAATTACATGTTAACCTGTAAATGAATGAGATTGAGCTCTGATTGTGCCACTGGCTGTCAGAGCTCTCTAAAGGGTCTTTAAACATGAGCAAATAGTACCATTACCATGACTGGAACACTCCTGTCCCAGTGCTTAGGGACAATGCAGTGTAAATCGTCCCAGGGACGTGTCATGGTAAGCCATGGCATCACTCACCTGTCTACTGCCACCAGCTGAGAGGGGTTAAAGATGCCATTCCGCCTGACAGTTTCATTTACATTCTAAACCACGGCTGGACAGATAGACGCCTGAGAAAAATGGACTACAAATGGCAAAATGCACTTGTGCTGATTTGTAAGCCAGGTCCATTAATGTGTCATTTTTCCATGTTGAATAAAACATTTTCTCACAGTGGTCTGGTTGATCCTGAAGCATGAAGTGGCCTCACTAATTGGTCATTAAAATGTAGTTATAGGTAAAAAGACTATCACTAATGACTAGTCATTAATCTACTCTATCCAGTCCTCGCTCCCTCCCTCACTCTCCGCTTTCTGCTTTGTTTCATGACCAGGCGTGTACTCTTTAGATATTCAGAATGCGGCTTCTCTCCACTGGACCCACAGTGCTATCATCTCCAGTCATTCCTGCCCTACCATCCTATACTGAGCCACTTTATAATCAATGAGTCACGTGTGCCGAGTCTCCACACACACATTAATCACCGCGGTCTGTAGGAACGCACCCTTAGATCATGGTGAGCACACATTTCTGCAGACCTCTCGTCATCTGTGCATGGGGCACATTTTTGACAATACATTTTTGACAATAACCACAGTGTATGTATTCCGTTTTATTCATGAGCGCTCCGTATGTTTGAACTACTTGGCTGGCCAAGCATCAGACAGGTCTGACTATGAGATATGGGATGAGTTCACTTACTATGCATCATGCCCTGTTGTGCTGCTAGACCCTCATTGGAAACCGTGTGTGGGGGATAAACCTGGTGGTCACCATTTAAATACAGTGGTAGTGTAGTAGTCAGGAGCTGTTTCACAACTTGTAGTACTGCTTGTCTAGGTGCAGTGTGTTGCAGTGCTGTATTTGGAAAGGGAGTATGGACTATCTACTATAGACTACCAAGTCAGACGTGTGTGCAATTCATTGACAATAGGGTACAACTGAGTATCTTTTTGTGTGTACAGTATATATTGATACTGTTCTGTGCTTGTATACCTGTGCTGGTTGGCTGCTGTCCCTTCACTGTCACCGCCTCTGTATGATATACTCTCCCCAGTCTGACTCAGTGGGTAAATGAACCCCTCCATGGCAGGGTGCCCAGTGTGATCTCCAGTCTTTTTCAGTACAACCACTCCTTTAGAAGGCCCATCACTGGTATCAGATGTTCAGATTTTCTCAACACAGTACCTTTTTGAACACGTCATTTTAGGGTGTAGTTCAGTAGGATGGTGATGTTGACAAGAAACAACAGCACTCGCCCATTCCACTCCCTACACTTCCTCGGATTTCCCAGCAAACAGGAAACATGTTGCGGCAAATGTTCTCATAACACAAGAACTGTCCAGCTGTGCTGATAATTATACTGTGTTTGTATAAAGCATTCGCCTGATGTTGCAAGAACGTTCCCAAAACACATTTGATCTGTTCTTTAAAGGAGCCCAGAATGTTTCTTTAGGTTGTGGGAACATTATGGGGATATGAAAATACATACACTATACAGTGCATTCGGAAAGTATTCAGACCACTTGACTTTTTCCACGTTTATGTTACAGCCTTATTCTAAAATGTATTAACTTGTTTTTTTCCCCGCATCAATATACACACAATACTCCATAATGACAAAGCAAAAACAGGTTTTTATACATTTTTGCAAATTTATTGAATATACAAAAATGAAAAATCATATTGACATAAGTGTTCAGACCCTTTAAAGCACCTTTGACAGCAATTACAGCCTCCAGTCTTCTTGAGTTTGACGCATGAAGCTTAGCACACCTGTATTTGGGGAGTTTCTCCCATTATTCTCTGCAGATCCTCTCAAGCTCTGTCAGGTTGGATGGGGAGCATCGCTGCACAGCTATTTTCAGGTCTTTCCAGAGATGTTGGATCGGGTTCAAATCTGGGCTCTGCTTGGGCCACTCAAGGACATTCAGAGACTTGTCTCGAAGCCATTACTGTGTTGTCTTGGCTGTGTGCCCAGGGTCGTTGTCCTGTGGGCAGATGAACCTTCGCCCCCAGTCTGAGGTCCTGAGCGCTCTGGAGCAGATTTTCATCAAGCATCTCTCTGTACTTTGCGCCATTCAACTTTCCCTCGATCCTGACTAGGCTCCCAGTCCCTGCCGCTGAAAAACATCAACAAAGCACGATGCTGCCACCACCATGCTTCACCGTAGGGATGGTCCCAGGTTTCCTCCAGGCCAGAGAGTCTTGTTTCTCATGGTCTGAGAGTCTTTTAGATGGCGTTTGGCAAACTCCAAGCGGATTGTTATGTGCCTTTTGCTGAGGAGTGACTTCTGTCTGGCCAATCTACCATAAAGGCCTGATTGGTGGAGTGCTGCAGAGATGGTTGTCCTTCTGGAATGTTCTCCCATTTCCACAGTGGAACTCTGGAGCTCTGTCAGAGTGACCATTGGGTTCTTGGTCACCTCCCTGGCCAAGGCCCTTCTCCACCAATTGCTCAGTTTGGCCGGGCGGCCAGCTCTAAGAAGAGTCTTGGTGGTTTCAAACTTCTTCCATTTAAGAATGATGGAGGCCACTGTGTCCTTGGGGACCTTCAATACTGCAAGCATGTCTCGGAGCGTTACAGACAATTCCTTCGACCTCATGGCTTGGTTTTTTCTCTGACATGCACTGTAAACTGTAACTTTATATAGACAAGTGTGTTCCGTTCCAAATCATGTCCAATCAATTGAATTTACCACAGGTGGACTCCAATCAAATTGTAGAAGGATGATCAATGGAAACAGGATGCACCTGAGCTCAATTCCGAGTCTCATATCAAAGGGTCTGAAAACTTATGTAAGTAAGGAATTTCTGTTTGTTTTTTTATACATTTTCAAACATTTCTTAAAACCTGTTTTCCCTTTGCCATTATGAGGTAATGTATATAGATGGATGATAATGTTTCATTTTTAATACTTTTTAGAATAAGGCTGTAACGTAACAAAATGTAGAAAAGGTCAAGGTGTCTGAATACTTTCTGAATGCATTGTATGTACACAAGCATGTAGGCACCCCTTCAAATGAGTGGATTCGGCTATTTCAGACACACCCGTTGCTGACAGGTGTATAAAATCGAGCACACAGCCATACAATCTCCAGACAAACATTGGCAGTAGAATGGCTTTACTGAAGAGCTCAGTGACTTTCAATGTGGCACTGTCATAGGATGCCACTTTTCCAACAAATCAGTTAATCAAATGTATGCCCTGCTAGAGCTGTCAACTGTACGTACTGTTATTTTGAAGTGGAAACGTCTTGGAGCAACAACGGCTCTGCCGCGAAGTGGTAGGCCACACAAGCTCACCGAACGAGACCACCGAGTGCTGAACCGCATAGAACGTAAAAATTGTCTGTCCTCAGTTAAAACACTCACTACCGAGTTCCAAACTGCTTCTGGAAGCAGCGTCAGCACATTAACTGTTTGTCGGAAGAATCATGAAATGGGTTTCCATGGCCCATCAGCTGCACACAAGCCTAAGATCACCATGCGCAATGCCAAGTGACGGCTGAAGTGGTGTAAAGCTCGCCGCCATTGGATTCTGGGGTAGTGGAAACGCATTCTCTGCAGTGATGAATCACATTTCCCGATCTGGCAGTCCGACGGACAGATCTGGGTTTGGCGGATGCCAGGAGTACGCTAACTGCCCCAATGCATAGTGCCAACTGTAAAGTTTGGTGGAGGAGGAATAATGTGGCTGTTTTTCATGGTTCGGGCCAGGCCCTTTAGTTCCATTGAAGGAAAATCTTTAACTCTACCACATACAATGATATTCTAGACTATTCTGTGCTTCCATCTTTGTGGCAACAGTTTGGGGAAGGCCCTTTCCTGTTTCAGCATGACAATGCCCCCGTGCACAAAGCAAGGTCTATACAGAAATGGTTTGTCGAGATCAGTGTGGAAGACCTTGACTGGCCCGCACAGAGCCCTGACCTCAACCCCATTGGGAGGAATTGGAACAATGACTGCAAGCCAGGCCTAATCATAACTAATGCTCTTGTGACTGAATGGAAGAACATTTAGAGAATTTTACCTAACATTCATAAGACATTTGGAACATACAAGTACAAACATTTAATCATACAAGCACAAACATTTTTTGACACTTTATATGTCAACAATCTGCATGTAGGGTTTGAACCAGTGATATTTGGCTCTCAAGCCATGTCTTGTAGCCTCTTCACCACCAGGGAGGCTCTCTTACATCTTTTTACAGTATATAGCCATGGCAGTATGGTCAATTAGGAATTCCATTCTTCCTTTTTTCTTTCTTAGGCATAACAAAGCCAGGGATATACTAGTAACTAGGTTATTCACCATAACCCATCCTCTTTATATGCTGCGGACTTCTGGGCCCATATTTACAAGGTACCCAAGGTTATGAGTGCTGATCTAGGATTACTTTTGCTCTTTTAGTAGAGTATATCTGAGCTTCAGCTTCAGGTTTGTTTTCAAAAGAAACATGGTTAGAGAGTATGTGGGATTGAACTTGCAACCTTTAGCCAGATCATTAACCCTCTGCACTACCAGGGGATATATGTGGCTTTGTGTGTGTGTGTGGGGGGAGTTCAGTCTTAAATGGCCAATCAGAACACAGAACAGAATCTCAGTTATTCAAATGTTCCCATCCTTTTCATACGCTGTGTACTCGTAACACTGTATTTTCTGATTTTTCTCTTTGCTATTGCACTTTTTTTGTTGACCATTTTACTTAATTGTTGTCCAGATATGATTTGATATTGAGATAAAAACAGCTGCATTGGATCTTTAAGTCAATTAAAGATTATTGCCTTGAACCTGATTTTTTTCAGAATGGGTATTGCATACATTTGTACATTGAGTATATAAAGCATTAAAAACACTTTCTCTTTCTATGACATAGACTGACGAGGTGAAAACTATGATCCCTTGTTGATCACTTGTCACTTAAATTAAATCCACTTCAATCAGTGTAGATGAAGGGGATGGGACAGGTTAAATACATGTTTTAAGCCTTGAGACAATTAAGACATGGATTGTATTTGTGTGCAATTCAGAGTGTGAACGAGGCAAGACAAAATATTTAAGCGCCTTTGAACGGGGTATGGTAGTACTGTCAGGTGCACCGGTTTGTGCCAAGAATTGCAACACTGCTGGGTTTTTCACGCTCAACAGTTTCCCATGTGAATCAAGAATGGTCCACTACCCAAAGGACACCCAGTCAACTTGACCACAACTGTGGAAATGATTGGAGTCAACATGGGCCAGCATCCCTGTAGAACGCTTTCGACACCTTGTAGAGGTCTGTATTTCAGAAGCATATGAATAGACAAGAATACAAGTTATTTAAAGGAAGCTCTAACCAACTAAAATCTCATTTCATAAGACTTTCAACAAGTGATGAAGAAAGAGAATCATAAAATACAGTGTTACAAGTACACAGCATATGAAGAGGATGGGAACATTTGAATGTATTCTGTGTCCTGATTGACCTTATTAGACTGAGAAAAAAAACTGCATTACCACAGCTACAGTATCTCACTGGTGGCACAGCGGGTTCAGGATCTGATTGCAGAGCTGACGATTGTCATAGAACATAGTCTTTTTTTTTAAAACAGTGAAATTAAGGCTCAGATATAATCCACTAAAAGAGGGGATGTTTTAATTTCGTCCAGATGTATAAATCTAGTCAGAGATTCAGAATTTAGACTAACTGTAAAAAATTCAACATTGTGTAAAAAATGCCTGTTCAACGTTTAAAAACGCACACCAAATTGAATTCCTACTTTTAGACATTTGATATGGTCCCCCCTGTCTTATTTTTCATGCTCTGAAAAACGCACAACTGTTTTTGGGAATGTATCTTTGTGATGTCCCCACATTGTTCTCAACCGACTGTTCCCACAACCTAATGAAACATTCTGGGAACCTTTAAAGAACAAATGTAATGTGTTCTAGGAGCGTTCTTGCAACATCAGGCGTATTTTTTATACAAACATTTCTATGATCGTCAGGTCTGCGCTACTGGACAGTTTTTTATGTCACGAGAACATTTGCTGTGACCTAACGAATGTTCTGGGAACTTTCACAGAACCCGTTTTGATTTGTTGGGTTTAATCTGGCACCAGAAGGCCATTAATATGCACTGCAAACCCATCATCTAGCCAGAGCCTCAACTCAATAGCAGAAGGGAAAATAGTAGGCCGTCATTGTAAATAACAATTTGTTCTTAACTGACTTGCCTAGTTAAATAAAGGTAAAATAAATCAAAAGGAAAAAGTCATTGGATTCAACACGTGGAAACACGTCAGAGTCCATAAAAAAAGAAGGGTATTTTTCTCATCTGTTTTCTTTCCCTTTTTTCTGCCACCCCTACCAACCCCCCGCCCCAGCAGTCCTCCCCGCTGATTTGAAAACCCATTAAAACTTAAATATTGGTTTTCATTTTAGGCAATGGGGCTATGTCACACATAGTTAATGCTGAACTGTGTCAGTTTGCACGTGTGTGTTACGTGTGTGTGCATATACCTGCAGCTCCACTGACTATTAACCCAGGTCTAACTCAGGTTAATATACATTTAGTTGAGTGAGACAGAGATTTCCCATAGGCTTCTGATTCATTGCCTCTGGTCCGTAAAAGAGTTGACATAAACGTAATATATTACACAGACCAAATATTTAGCATACTGATAAGAAAAATATTGCACTATTGCTTTGGGCAAGTTAAAACCAGCTGCATATTACCTTGAATGACCTTACATAAAAATATATGTTTCATACATGACTTAATCTGCTATTCTGTGAATTATTCCCACGTATCCACCCATGCAGTGGGTTATGTGCTATGTTATGCTAGCTACTACGCAACAATGCTCCGTTAATTCACTCTCCATTCCCATTGTTAAATATTAGATGTTATACATTTCACATTGTACTCCAAACCAAAGCCTTTAATGTTCCAACTCTTTCTTATTCATGAGGACAGGCTGGGAAGTGAGTATGCCTCTAAGGTAAAGCCCAAAGAACCGGAGACAGGGTTCTCATAGCTAAAAATAGTATCCAACTCACACACAGCAATACAACATTTTCAGGAGGGAGACACTGACTTGCTTCTGATGTAAAATGCATCAATTTAACAAGGAAGGGATGAGGTTGCTCACAGGAAGCCCTTCGGGGTATCCCCGTTATCCGGAATATGCACAATTATTTGTTTGAGTCACCCAGTCACTCCTGAATCATGGGTGAAGTGGCTTCTAATTGTATGTGTGCAGCATGTGTTCATTTCCTCACCCACACAAGCTATGGCAGAAGTATACCTTCCCACACATTGCACTTTCCTACTCCAGGTCTTTTCTACGTGTTATGTAAAGAATGAGCTCCTCTCCCTACTGTTTGTATTTCCATCTTTCTCCCTCCAAACACACTGTTATTTTCTCAGCACAGAGAGAGTGTGTGACTGTGTAGGCCTACTTATTGTTTTCTGTAAGTGTGTTATTGCCCACAAACTACTTTATGTCCTTTGGCATTGACCTTTAGATATGACAGCCATCACATTGTAACCAGACAGGTATAACCAGGATAAGCAAAGCTCCCAGCAGTGTAGACATGGCAGTAATCCCATCCTAGACCTGAGGGGTTAATAGCATGCATTCGGCCCCGGTCTGAGGGCCACACTCCCCACAGGGGCCTCATCACCCACTGGCCCCCAGGTTCCTCCACAGTCCTCCTTGGGGCCCCAGAAATGCTGATTCCAGGTCTGCTCACGGTGGAAGTCACGCTGGGTTCAGTGGTGTGGCAGTAGACCGGGGCACCAGGGCTCTCTGCATGGTTTCTTACCCCCCGCCTGGCCTGTTCTAATGTAATATGCACATTACCTGTGAATAGAGATCTTATTTATGGCTGTACAGTCGCAATAAACCAAAAGCCTGGGGTATAGCAGCTCCATGTGGGTAAACGGAGTGGTTTGTTTTTCCAACAGGGATAATTTCAGTGTAGTGTTTTGTTATGGGTAATGCAATGCCACTTATAATCTAGAGGTATTGTTAGATTACAGTCACATTTGTCGTGCTGGAGATGCAAACAGTAGGTTTGCTATGGCTCTCCGTAAGAGAGGTAGTTTTAAATTGGTTTCATTGAATGCATAAAATGTTGAGGATCAACCTCATTTAAGTCTACTTTACAGCACCCACTCACTCAATTTACAGTTGATTCACCGAAACAAACAATCCATCACTGTCTTTTGAAGTGGCACTTTCACACAGGTAATTCCACCTACTTCCCAAGATAGTTGGCCCACCTGCACTGCTAAAATACCCCAGCTTGAAACTTAGCTGCCATTCGTTTTGACAGGTTTCAAAACCCTTTCTGCTGAACTGAACTCGAGGAAAACTTGCTAATGAATGAGCCTGTGGGTGCACTTGTGTTTCTGTTTCCGAGAGGGTTGTAGTTATCCAAAAAAGACAAAGGCTGTATGTCAATTTACTACATACAGGTACTTTCACATTTCCAAATGAAGGGCTGCAGTTAAACAGTGAATGCAGGGCGGAACATATTTCTACCAAACCTGCTCTTACAGTGTGTTTGCGTTGAGACTCCTGCCGCTGTCTAACCCAGCAAGCGCAGCCGTGGGAAGGAGTGGGAGGTCGAATCAAAAGGCAGCTCAGACTAAGTCTCTGCTGCTCTGCTAGAAAAGTTAGCTTGTATTTTGATCAATGCAGCACAGGAATTAATAAAGGAAGGAAAACGTACCTCCTACAGCCTATGTTTCTGTCTCATATTGTGGGATTGCGTTTTCGTCATTCAGTTCCTTCATTGGTTTTAACAACGCCTTGTATGACTTAACTAGGGATTCCACCTCCATATTGCTATGGCACTGCACTCTATGAGGAACACTGGGGGACTGGATGTTTCCCATATCAGTGTTGCAGTGCTCAGATCGACTGACAATAGAGGGGGTAGGAGTTGTCCCTCCCTTTCACTCTCCCTCTTCTCCTCCCCTCCACTCAGACGCAGCACTGCGATCGATTCGAACATTCTCTCTATTTCTCCCGAGGACTGGGGGAGGACTGGGGAGGTAAGGTTCGAGCTGCTGCTCCTACAGAGTGTGTATGCACTGTACAGTGTGTAAATGGCCCCCTGTGGAATGGGGATAGGTTTAGGTCAGTTATGTAACTTATGTGAATTGGGGAGTCAGGAGAATGAATGAGTGAAGTGCTGGAGGAGGTCAAGTCCTTTATGACCTTTGGGATTGAATTTAGCCCCGAGGGCCACTAGTCAGTTGACTTCAGATAACATATCATCCATATCAGGGGATTGAGAGGCAATAAATACTATAATTTGTGTGTTTTTTATTCTCACATATCCTTAGGTCTGTTCAACACCTGTAAATGTAATCGAGGCATAGTCAATGAGTGATCAATGAGTGGTTTGCCGTTAAGATGCTGATGTTATTCTGTGACACTACTGTTGGTGGGTGGAAGGGGGGAGCGTTAATGAGTTATTATCTAGCAGCTATCTAATACATCAAACACAGGCATTAACATTCTAAGCACTAAGCAAGAGGCCAGAATCAATTAAATCCCCACCTCACATTGTTCAAATCTAAGCAGTATAAACTATGACAAGTGAAACATAATTAGGTATTCAATTGTATTAAATTGACCAGCGAGTTTAACAGACTCTCAGCGTGTTTCATATATTCCCTGTTAATTCAAGCAAAATAACATTTAATCCATCATCATCATGCCTCGTCTCGCTTTTCATCCTGAGCTATTTCTGCTGTGCTAATTCATCTACCTCTCCTCTGAGATGATGATGATGCCGATATGTGATGGTGTACCAGTGGGTTTTCAATCAGAACACACGCACACACCAGCACACACACTTCACAACGACTTTCTGCATACCCATGCAGATTTAAATGGAGATTTTTTTTTCGATACGCACATTCCGAATTCTCTATGGGATTTACAGATGCACACCTGCAAATTCTGAATACTATATTTTCTTGTGTTTTCGTATTATGTAATCTTCATAAGGAACATGGGGAATACATGAAAAAGCTCCACTCTGCATTATATAAACAGTTGTGTTTTTAATGAGGATGTGGTGAATTAAGGAATAAAGTTGGAAGCCTAATTTAGTTGCAGTGTGTACACATGAAAGTGGCGTTTCAAAGGTTTCGTCTGAAGGACGCCCATTAGAAAGCAATAACAAGGCTGTGTGATTCAGTGTGATGTGACGAGGCAGCTGCTACCCTGGGGACCTATACTGGTGGATATGCTAATTAGGCTGCCAGTGATATCACAAAGACTTTTATTGACTCCAATAGAAGACCAGCAGATGTCACACTATTAGAACCATGAACTCGCTGATGATGCTCCCATATAGACAACAGAAGCATGATAGTGCACCGTCACTGTCAGTACAGACAAGCAGCGTGTCAGTCTGAGGCTGTGTTATCTATCCACAGCGGCGGATCATGGCTCTGTGACTGTGTGGTCCTTGGACAGATACATTATGTGGTAATGTCTAGGACGCCGTCAAAGTGTTGTTGGGCGACAGAGATGACACGATGCTATGCTATCCTTTGAAGGCACAATTAGGATGACTCTGTGTATTTACAAAGGGGCCACTGCTTTTGTGTGAGTCCTTGAGTGTTGTTGTAACTCTTTGACTTTGTTGATATGAGGTTGTTAGACAGTTTGTTTCTCTCGTAATATACGAGAATATCTAATACCCACCGCCCAATTTACGATGAAAGGGTTTTCTCGGAACATTGCAAAAGTCCTAAAGCAGATGAGTAGTTTATCGTTAGGCTGAGTCAGTCCTCGTAAATTATCATGATACTCTGAGAGATGCTAAATGTTGTTGGCAGGTATCTTTGCAAAATACAGTCTGCTGCCTTATGGTTGATATAGCTTGCTCATTCAAATTATTATGGCAAGCTTGCAATAAACACAATACTCAAAACCACAGCCAGAAAGTGGTCCGCTGTTATGTAGCCAACTCCATTGCAGAGCCATAATGTGAAGGCAACACCAACATTGACAAATGTCATTGAGACACCTCACACTCAGTCCTTATGTCTCACCTCAACTGGCCACACTGGGATTGTGACATTTCCCTGCGCTGTGGCCTCAGACACTGACTAACACTGAGATCTATGTTGTGCTTAACCTTATGTTCCTAAGAATCCCCTAACTCAGGGCTGTGAGGAGTGACATGACAGTGTGTGTGTGAGTCATGGCTGATGGGCGGCCTCGGTGGGACGGATGACGGCTGGATGATGGCAGCTCCTCCACTAGGTGTTATGGCAGCACAATCACTCTCTCTGAGGGGCTCAGTTACAGTGTTGTGGATGTAGTTAGCTGTTGTGGCAGGGGCTCAGACTGTCTTTATTGCTTTCCTCATGTCTCTCCCTCTCGTTCACTATCCCTCTCTCGTTAGTCTCACTCTCACCCACCTACGCTCTCTTTGTCAATCGCTTTCTCTCTCTCCTCTCTCTCTCACACACACACACACACACACACACACAAAGTGGTCTAACATGGAGTAGTATTTGTGTTCGCCTCACCAGGGTTCAAGCTGAGCCTGTTGAGACTACCCCTGTAAAACGCTTCCTGCAGAGAGAGTGAGTAGAGGGGAGTGGATACGGACAGAAGATAAATCAATGATAGATCTGGGGAGAGAGGAAGGACAGTAAAAATGATGAAGGCTGAGGAGTTGTTTTCCATAGTGTTGCTGATAACAGGAGTAGAAATGCAGCACCAGACTCGGGTTGAATAGCGGGAACCAGGTTACTGAGATTTAACGAGATTTCCCACCCAAACCCAGTCCCTTTTCCCAGGATAAATAACTGTGAGAAACCGGTAAATTATAATAAATAATTTATATGACGTCAAACAGAAATGTTACACTATATGCAATGTCTACATCTGGCTTCTCTACTGGCGACAGCATAGTCTGCTATCTGCATGATCAATCATCAATACTCAGGGCGCATCTCAGTTCGGAGCACAGTTCATAATACATGTCTCATCTCATCACGGTCACTTTTGCTCTTGTGAAAGGTAGGACTACATTTGCTGCAGCATAGCCTATGACGCAGTAATGTAAAGACTGAATGCACGTCTAATTTACACATCTCCATCTGGCTTTCACCATATATTTTCATTGTAAAGATGTTTTTTTTTAATGATCGTATCTGCAACGTTTTAAAACAGCCTATCACTGGAAAATGGTTGCTTTAAGGTGTCGAAGGTTGTGAGAAAAGCTTCATGTGCATATGCAACTGCTTTTAAATGCAAATAAAACTAAATGCATGCTATTCAACCAATCTTTGCCCGCACCTGCCCGCCCATCCAGCATCACTACTCTGGACGGCTCTGATTTAGAATACGTGGACAACTACAAATACCTAGGTGTCTGGCTAGACTGTAAACTCTCCTTCCAGACTCACATTAAACATCTCCAATCAAAAATGAAATCAAGAATTCGGCTTCCTATTTCGCAACAAAGCTTCCTTCGCTCATGCTGCCAAACATACCCTCGTAAAACTGACCATCCTACCGATCCTTGACTTCGGCGATGTCATCTATAAAATAGCCTCCAACACTCTACTCAGCAAACTGGATGTAGTCTATCACAGTGCCATCCGTTTTGTCACCAAAGCCCCATATACTACCCACCACTGCGACCTGTACGCTCTTGTTGGCTGGCCCTCGCTTCATACTTGTCGCCAAACCCACTGGCTACACGTTATCTACAAGTCTCTGCTAGGTAAAGCCCCGCCCTATCTCAGCTCGCTGGTCACCATAGCAGCACCCACTCGTAGCACACGCTCCAGCAGGTATATCTCACTGGTCACCCCCAAAGCCAATTCCTCCTTTGGTCGTCTTTCCTTCCAGTTCTCTGCTGCCACTGACTGGAACAAACTGCAAAAATCACTGAAGCTGGAGATTCCCATCTCCCTCACTAGCTTTAAGAACCAGCTGTCAGAACAGCTCACAGATCACTGCACCTGTTCATAGCCCATCTGTATACAGCCCATCTATCTACCTCATTCCCATACTGAATTTATTTATTTAGCTCCTTTTGCACCACAGTATCTCTACTTGCACATCCATCTTTTGCACATCTACCATTCCAGTGTTTAATTGCCATATTGTAATTACTTCGCCACCATGGCCTATTTATTGCCTTAACTCCCTTATTTGACCTTATTTGCACTCATTGTATATAGACTTTTTTTTCTACTGTATTATTGACTGTATGTTTTGTTCATTCCATGTGTAACTGTGTTGTTGTATGTGTCGAACTGCTATGCTTTATCTTGGCCAGGTCGCAGTTGCAAATGAGAACTTGTTCTCAACTAGCCTACCTGGTTAAATAAAAATATATATGGAATATTTATTCAGTGTAAATGTCCTACCCTACCTCTTTCAGGTAATAAATGCAATGCGGTATTAGCCTTATATTTAGCTAATGAATGATGGGTTGTGATAAGGATCTAAGTTATAGCCCCTCTCTTGCAGAATATGCACCTGTGCTCCGCTAGCCTCTCTCCTTTAAAAATATGCTTCATAGCTGTTGCTGTCCCAGGAAAAGCTAGACTAGAATAGCTTGCTGGACATTTTTTTTAATTAGCATTTATTTTACTAATAGACTATTCAAAGAGGAAAGTTCTTCTTTGCTGAATGTTAAACACAGCAGCCAATAGAACTCCCAGGGAGATTGAAAGAAGAGAGAATGCACGATGGCGGTTGGCTATAGCAGTTCATTATTTAGTCACTGTGAAGTGATAGCCATCTGCATCTCCTCTAGTCCTATATTGTTCAAGCATGTCATTACAATTATGAAAATGAGGACAAGGGAACTTCATTTAACTGTGAGGGAATCGAGGGAAGGAATAAAGCAACTATCATGACACAAGGCGAGACCCAGATGCAGACACAGGAGGCAGATGGTTGGAGTCTTACAGTATTTATTAATCCAACAGGGGAAGGCAAGAGAATGGTCGTGGACAGGCAAAAGGGTCAAACCCAGTTCAGAGTCCAAAAGGTACCTAAGGGCAGGCAGGACGATCAGGCAGGCGGGAAAGTAGTCCAGAGTCAGACAGGAAAGTAGTCCAGAGGCAGGCAGGAAAGTAGTCCAGAGTCAGACAGGAAAGTAGTCCAGAGGCAGGCAGGAAAGTAGTCCAGAGTCAGACAGGAAAGTAGTCCAGAGGCAGGCAGGAAAGTAGTCCAGAGTCAGACAGGAAAGGCGAGCGAAAGAAAATGAGTACTGGGGAAAAACACACTGGTTGACTTGAACATACAAGACAAACTGGCACAGAGAGACAGGAAACACAGGGATAAATACACCAGAGAAAATAAGCGACACCTGGAGGGGGTGGAGACAATCACAAGGACAGGTGAAACAGATCAAGGCATGACATTGCCAACAGAAAGAGGCTAATACGGTGTGCTAAGATGCACGTCATACAACATTAGGGGAAATATTTCAAAAGGTAGTCTATATATGTATCATCCTACTAATTATAAAAAGCTAAATAGAAATCAGATTAAAATCAAATACGCTATAATTGTAGGCCGCATGTCCTGCACCAGCATTACATGTTCTCTCCCAGCTTCATGGCTTTCAACGAGGTCCATAATTCCAGTCCATATAATACAGCAGAATACAATGCAGTACAGTAATACTCCATGAAGAACATTAAAATACAGGATAATACAGTAGAGTAATACTCCATGAAGAACATTAAAATACAGGATAATACAGTACAGTAATAATCCATGAAGAACATTAAAATACAGGATAATAGAGTACAGTAATACTCCATGAAGAACATTAAAATACAGGATAATACAGTACAGTAATACTCCATGAAGAACATTAAAATACAGGATAATACAGTACAGTAATACTCCATGAAGAACATTAAAATACAGGATAATACAGTACAGTAATACTCCATGAAGAACATTAAAATACAGGATAATACAGTACAGTAATACTCCATGAAGAACATTAAAATACAGGATAATACAGTACAGTAATACTCCATGAAGAACATTATAATACAGTATAATACAGTACAGTAATACTCCATGAAGAACATTAAAATACAGGATAATACAGTACAGTAATACTCCATGAAGAACATTATAATACAGGATAATACAGTACAGTAATACAGTCTACACTCAAAAAGATTAGGCTACTGGAGATAGTTTCATTTATTTACCCAAGAGAGCATAGCTACATCTATGGGCTTTTATGTTTTTCTGTTGTGTGTAAAGTGCGGTAGATTACATATATATATATCATAGGCTATGTAATGGATACCATAAAATATCTTTAACGTAGGTCTTTAATGTACAGTATATCACAAAAGTGAGTACACCCCTCACATCTTTGTAAATATTTGAGTATATCTTTTCATGTGACAACACTGAAAAGGTCAAGCAGACTAAGGACATGGATTACTGGAACCATGTCCTGTGGTCTGAGGAGACCAATATAAACTTATTTGGTTCAGATGGTGTGTTGGTGGCAACCAGGTGAGGAGTACAAAGACAAGTGTGTCTTACCTACAGTCAAGCATGGTGGTGGGAGTGTCATGGTCTGGGGCTGCATGAGTGCTGCTGGCACTGGGGAGCTACAGTTCATTGAGGGAACCATGAATGCCAACATGTACTGTGACATACTGAAGCAGAGCATGATCCCCCTCCCTTCGGAGACTGGGCCGCAGGGCAGTATTCCAACATGATAACGACCCCAAACACACCTCCAAGACGACCACTGCCTTGCTAAAGAAGCTGAGGGTAAAGGTGATGGACTGGCCAAGCATGTCTCCAGACCTAAACCCTATTGAGCATCTGTGTGGCATCCTCAAATGGAAGGTGGAGGAGTGCAAGGTCTCTAACATCCACCAGCTCCGTGATGTCGTCATGGAGGAGTGGAAGAGGACTCCAATGGCAACCTGTGAAGCTCTGGTGAACTCTATGCCCAAGAGGGTTAAGGCAGTACTGGAAAATGATGGTGGCCACACAAAATATTGACACTTTGGGCCCAATTTGAACATTTTCACTTAGGGGTGAACTCACTTTTGTTGCCAGCGGTTTAGACATGAATGGCTGTGTGTTGAGTTATTTTGAGGGGACAGCAAATTTACACTGTTTAACCTGTTGCGACGAGCAATCCCGTATCCGGGATCCTATTTATAGCCTCAAGCTCATTACCATAACGCAACGTTAACTATTCATGAAAATCGCAAATTAAATGAAATAAATATATTTGCTCTCAAGCTTAGCCTTTTGTTAACAACACTGTCCTCTCAGATTTTCAAAATATGCTTTTGAACCATAGCTAAACAAGCATTTGTGTAAGAGTATTGATAGCCTAGCATAGCATTAAGCCTAGCATTCAGCATGCAACATTTTCACAAAAACAAGAAAAGCATTCAAATAAAATAATTTACCTTTGAAGAACTTCAGATGTTTTCAATGAGGAGACTCTCAGTTAGATAGCAAATGTTCAGTTTTTCCAAAAATATTATTTGTGTAGGACAAATCGCTCCGTTTTGTTCATCACGTTTGGGTAAGAAAAAAAATTAAATTAAGTCATTACAACGCAAACTTTTTTCCAAATTAACTCCATAATATCGACAGAAACATGGCAACCGTTGTTTAGAATCAATCCTCAAGGTGTTTTTCACATATCTATCGATGATAAATCATTCGTGGCAGTTTGGTTTCTCCTCTGAAGAAAATGGAACGCGCATGGACCTGGAGATTACGCAATAATTTCGACGGAGGACAGCGGGCGGACACCTGGTAAATGTAGTCTCTTATGGTCAATCTTCCAATGATATGCCTACAAATACGTCACAATGCTGCAGACACCTTGGGGAAACGACAGAAAGTGCTGGCTCATTCCTGGCGCATTCACAGCCATATAAGGAGACATTGGAACACAGGGCATTCAAAATCTGGACCATTTCCTGAATGAAATTTCATCTTGGTTTCGCCTGTAGCATTAGTTCTGGGGCACTCACAGATAATATCTTTGCAGTTTTGGAAACGTCAGAGTTTTTTCTTTCCAAAGCTGTCAATTACATGCATAGTCGAGCATCTTTTCGTGACAAAATATCTTGTTTAAAACGGGAACGTTTTTTATCCAAAAATTAAAAGAGCGCCCCCTATCTCGAAGAAGTTTTAACAAGCTGTACACTCACTGCTTTACAGTGCAGCAAAGTGTCATTTCTTCAGTGTTGTCACATGAAAAGATATACTCAAATATTTACAAAAATGTGAGGGGTGTACTCACTTTTGTGATATACTGTATGTCTCATCCGGATCAGGTAGCATAAGGCTTGAATTTTCTTGCCGATCAAAGCTCTAATCCAGACATGTACTTTATATGCTTTAGAATGACACTTCCGGTTTTGGCGGGAAATACCGGGTTACCTGGGAGAAAAATGACTTATTCTCACGATGAAACATTTGTTGCTTTCACCTCTGCCTATGTGACAGGAACATTGCAGCTAGCCGTCTGTGTTCATTTTAATGGTCTCTTGTGGGAAAGGACAGAATTCTGACTCAACTGACCTGTCTTATACTGTTTTACTCCATGAAGAACATAGATCAAACACAAATGAAAAACCTGTCAGGAACACCTCCTGGCACCAAAGCAGACTTTTGTCAGATCCAGTCCGGTCCTCCAGGAGACAGAGTGATGCCAGGTTTCCCAGCTCTCCTCTCATCCTAATACCACTGCATGTCCTGGGGAGGGAAACTAAATCAGCTGAATGATTAGTTGAATCATGTGGCTTGAGTGAGTGACTAGAGATGGAGCCTCGAGGCCCACAGGCTGTGTGTGTGGTTCTATTGAAAGAGCCTTAATCAGATGCTGACTGCCTATCCTGAGTACCTATCTGATACACTACCTCTAGAAGTGCTAACAAACAACTCTTTCTCACAGTAATATAAAATATTTCAGGTGTTATTGAACATTGATACAAAACATATTTATGTGATGAAGGCATGTAACATCCTTGTAGTCAGTAGATCCTTGTAACTCCATAAAGCTTATTAAAGTTATCAATACACTCTCATCAAGTCCCATTTTTGGTTCTGAGAGTTTTGGTCATCCTGTGGTGGTGAATAGTCCTTTGTGTGCTGCGTTGTGAGTTTTCCTAGGGCCAGGGTCAATAGCAGTCCTTTCATTTCACTGCCTCTAAAACAGCCAGTAAAACACTGGGCCACCCACTTCAACTAATGACATTTTACTGTCCGATGTGCTTGTGTCCATCTCCCCCTGGAGCCAACAGCAACCACTTCAATCTGTATGTGTGCATGCCTGTAGGGTTGGGGAGTAACTGATTACATGTAATAAGTTACATGTAATCTGCTTAAAAAAGAACTGTAACCAATTAAGTTACTAGCAAACATATTGTAATCAGATTACAAATACCTTTGAAAAACTTGATTACTTCTTGGATTCATTTTAAATTCAGAAAGGATGTATGTGAAGAAATACATTGTAGGACCTTTTTGTTTTTTCTATGACATTCAATTCAGCATTGATAAAAGGCGCAACACGGGGGTCCCTCAGGGGTACGTGCTTAGTCCCTTCCTGTACTCCCTGTTCACTCACCACTGCGTGGCCGTGCACAACTCCTACACCATCATTAAGTTTGCTGATGACACAACAGTGGTAGGCCTGATCACAGACGACGATGAGACATCTTATAAGGAGGAGGTCAAAGACCTGACAGTGTGGGGACAGGACAACAACCGCTCGCTCGACGTCAGCAAGACAAAGGAGCTGATTGTGGACAACAGGAAACGGAAAGCCGAGCACACCCCCATTTACATCGACGGGGCTGTAGTGGAGCGGGTCGAGAGCTTCAAGTTCCTCGGTGTCCACATCACTAAGGATCTATCATGGTTCAAAAACACCAACACAGTCATGAAGAAGTAATGACTACGCCTATTCCACCTCAGGAGGCTAAAAAGATTTGGGCCTTCAGATCCTCAAAAAGTTATACAGCTGCAACATTGAAAGCATCTTGACTGGCTGCGTCACGGCTTGGTATGGCAACTGCTTGGCATCTGACCGCAAGGCGCTACAGAGGGTAGCGCGTAGGGCCCAGTACATCATTGGGGTCGAGTTCCCTGCCATCCAGGTCCTCTATACCAGGCGGTGTCAGAGCAAGGCCCTAAAAATTGTCAAAGACTCCAGCCACCCAAGTCATAGACTGTTTTCTCTGCTACCGCACGGAAAGCGATACCGATGCAGCAAGTCTGGAACCAACAGGACCCTGAACAGCTTCAAACTCCAATCCATAAAACTGCTAAATAGTTGTCTAAATAATCTTTGCAGTGACCCTTTTTGTACTAACTTTTTTGACTCATCACATACGCTGCTGCTACTATTTACTATTTGTCACTTTATTCCTAGTTCTATGGAAGGGAAAGGGGATACTTAGTCAGTGGCACAACTGAATTCATTCAACTGAAATATGTCTTCCACATTTAACCCAACCCCTCTGAATCAGAGAGGTGCGGGGGGATGCCTTAATTGACGTCCACTTCGATTAAGAGGAGGTTAACTGCCTTGCTAATGGGCCGAACGGCAAATTTTGGGGGGATTTTGGGGATTCGAACTAGCGATCTTTCGGTTACTGGCCCAACATATATATATATGTGCATATCTACCTCAATGACCATGTACTCCTGCACATGGACTCGGTACTGGTACATAATGTACTCATTGTGTATCTATTACTACTTCTATTATTACGTGTTTTACTTTTCTATTATTTCTCTATTTTCTTTCTCTCTGCATTGTTGGGAAAGGCCCGTAAGTAAGCATTTCACTGTTAGTCTACATCTGTTTGGTTACGAAGCATGTGATGAATAAAATGTGATTAGGGGGAAAGTAATCCAGCAACTGAAAGTAATCAGATTACATTCCTGTGTTTATGAACCTGATATCATTTTGGACAGGTAACTAGTAACTGTAACAGATTGCATTTAGAAAGTAACCTACCCAACCCTGTGTGTGTGGCGCGTGTGCAAACATGAATTCAATTGAATTTCAAAGGGAGAAGAGCTTTCTTTATCATCTTATGCCTTAGATACAGAACATAATTGTATGAGATATCTGGCAATTGCCTCTATTCTACCAGGTATAATAAGCACAAGAGCTGATGCAGCTCAGATTAACATCACAACAAATTATTTAACACACTGATTGACTTTGTGCCTCTAATGTGTTGGTTCACATTGAAAAGGAGACAAGGATCTGAACCTGACTGCCTTTATCACGTCAGTCTCTCACGTCATTACCGTTACACCCACCCCCTCTGTGTTCTGGGCTGGGGGGGAGGGAGGGGGGGGCAGAGAGAGAGAGAGAGACACAGAGAGAGAGAGAGAGAGAGAGAGAGAGAGAATCACAGAGCTGGATTTTCAATTTGGTGTGTGTGAGAGGTGTAGAGGATGAGGTGAACAGGGGTGCTGCTGTGATGGAATTGTCTGTCACATCTTGTAGTGTTCAGCTGGACCTCCTGATCCTGAAGTGGGCTCTCAGAGACAGAAACTTGCCTCATGTTATCCTATGTTTTGCTACATTAAAATATACCCGTTTCTATGGCGTTAGTCATAATATCAAAATGGAGACTCTATTCTCTATTCTGTACGAGGAGCAGTTGAAGAGGATGCTGATTCTGTCACTTCAGAGATTTTGTTCCCCTCCATTCTGTTCCCAGGTTTGACTGACAGACAGAGGGACAGTTCCATACCGCAGAGCGCTGAGCACAGCACAGATAAGACACTGTCTCCAATCATTACGCTGCTAATTCACTGAGCCACCGATAAGTATTAAAGCATTGTGCTGCCCTGCTTATCTAGCTAATTCTTATAGGAAAGTAAGGTAAGAGGGCCCTTGGCTCCTGACTGTGGAGTTCTACTGGATTCTGGGCCACATTGGCTATACAAAGGTTATCTTCTTTTGTCTTTGGTTACAATTGGGTTCTATAGTCATTGCTCTTGCCTCTCAGTCTCTCATTCATTTTGATCTTCTCTTTCTCCCTCCTCTCTCTCGACATCGCTCTCTCTCTCCCACCCTCTCTCCATCACTCTCTCTCCCTCTCCCTCTCGCACACACCGCTTTTTTTTTTCTCTCACACACCCTGTTTCTCTCTCTCTCTCTCTCTCTCTCTCTCTCTCTCTCTCTCTCTCTCTCTCTACTCATTGATGTTCTGTTATGCAGCTCCTCTCTTCCCACTAGACAAACCCACTGCAGCAGTAGCAGCTGTGTACATCTGGTCTAATCTAGCTCTAGCCCCAGTGCTGCTAACCCTCATGCAGAGGAAGAGATGGTGGGGGTGCTGCTCTGATTGCTCCATCTCACACTGTTCAGGCCCAGCAGGCAGGTGGTTGGCTATCTGTCTTCACTCACGTCCTCACGGAGTTGCCAGCTCTGTGGACCAACACACCACAATGAGACGAGCAACAGGATGCGCCTCAGGCGCCGTCACATCCAGCCAACACAATGCAACACCCACCCAGCAAAGCAATAGTCTCTCTCTCTCTCTCTCCCCATGACTTGGCACCACCGACACTCTTGCACAATGCAGGGGGGGAGAGCTGTCTGAATTTGGAACACTTGACTTGTAGGACCTCTTTGGATTCCTCAATGAGCATTGACTCAGTGTGCAGAAATAGCCTGACTAAAGTATGAATCACTGCATGACGTGGAAACAACGTTGATTCAGCCAGTGGGAAATGTCTGAATTTGTCATGCATAGTTGCTATGTTTTAATATGCAGCACTCTATTGGGTTATCTTAAATCAGAGCAGTAAATGATAACTTAATTAAATAGCAGAACCTCGGTAAGGGTTTCTTAAAAAGCACGGTTATTTCTGCAGCAGTGGTCCATGTGACACTGGCCCTAAATTATCCCAGTGATCAGCGTGAGAGCGGCCATTTTGATATATATCCCCTCTGGCTTTACTGCATTCAGAGAGTAGACATAGCGTCCGTATGATCTGTGACGCGCTGACTCAGCACGTTAAGTGAAACCCCACACATATTCTCCCAAAGCCTTTAGCTCTCTCCTCTCTCTCCTCTTGGTACTTTCCAGACCTCTCTCTCTCTCTTTGCGCCTGTGAAAAGCCCCATAATGTTTGTTGGCATGGGGCGTTGGGATGGGCTGGAGAGGGTGGTCGAGCCGTGTCAGTGACAGAGATGGTCTGTCGGATCCTGGCTGTCTGAGAGAGTGGGAACTGAGCATCTGAGAGGGGAGGGGAGAGTGTAGAGAATCAGGCTCTGGCCACCACTGCTCTTCTGCCCTGGCCCTGCAGCTTTCCATTGGTTCACACTCCAATCTAATAGCCTGGACCATCGCTTACCCCCTGGGGGTTAAGGACACAATTTCCCACCTTTGATTTTGTGAGGAAAGGCCAGCATTCTGGGGAGAGGGCGTTTAACCTTTGGGAGATGGATAATCAAGCTGCTCTATCGATTTGCTTAGCTAAGAAATGGTGCTTCTTTTCTTCGATTAGATGGGAGAGCATGGAGGATTCTCTTTTCTCAGCTAGCGGTTGCTCCTGTCAATTGCTCTCAACCTAAAGCCTCCTTTGTAAGCCAATGTTTATTGTATTTATTGGTGATGATATACTACTCTGATGCTTAGCTCCCCCTGTATGGCCTTATTTGCTCCATTCTTACGTAACACTGAGGTAAATTAGATACGGCCAATTCTGAAGGTCGTGGGCCTTTTGCTCTGTAGTCTTCTCCTTGCTTTATTATTCTCTTTTTAACTTCAAGTCCTGTTCCAGGCTAAACGAGCGGAGGTGTGTGCCTGTCAGAGTTACTCTGAGCAGATATAATGCTATTTAAATGCTAATGTGATAAGAGGAGCAAAACTACCTTTATTCATACTCTCTGCACAGCGCCTGGGCAGGAGTACTGGGCAAGAGCCCTTAATATATGACTGACACGCTCTCTCTCTCTCTCTAGCCTCCTGCATGTCAGAGTCCCAGCACTTGGGGGGTGGGGGTTCTTGGAGTGTTGAAAATATTGGACTGATGGCTCTGTGCCAAGTGTGGAGCCAGACATGATCAGTAGATTTTTTTCCGTTTTATTTATATTTTATTTAACCAGGTGAGTTGACTGAGAATACATTCTCATTTACAGCAGTGACCTGGGGAGGTTTTCTGGCCTATCTAGTGTGACCACCATTTGCCTCATGCAGCGCGACAGATCTTATTCGCATAGAGTTGATCAGGATGTTGCTTGTGGCCTGTGGAATGTTGTCCCACTCCTCTTCAATGGCTGTGCGAAGTTGCTGGATGTTGGCAGGAACTGTAGCATGCTGTCGTACACGTCGACCCAGAGCATCCCAAACAATGCTCAATGGGTGACATGTCTAGTGAGTATGCAAGCCCATGGAAGAACAGGGACATTTTCAGCTTCCAGGAATTGTGTACAGATCCTTGTGACATGGGGCCGTGCATTATCATGCTGAACCATAGTGGTGGATGAATGGCATGACAATGGGCCTAAGGATCTCGTAACGGTACCTCTGTGCATTCAATTTGCCATCGATAAAATGCAATTGTGTTCATTGTCTGTAGCTTATGCTTACCCATACCATAACCCCACCATCACCATGGGGCACTCTATTCAAACTACTCGCCCACACGATGCCATATGTGGTCTGCGGTTGTGAGACGGTAAAATGACGTTGGAGGCAGCTTATGGTAGTGGAATTAACATTAAATTCTCTGGCAACAGCTCTGGTGGACATTCCTGCAGTCAGCATGCCAAATACACTCTCTCTCAAAACTTGAGAGATCTGTGGCATTATGTTGTGTGACAAAAATGCACATTTTAGAGTGGCCTTTTATTGTCCCCAGCACAAGGTTCACCTGTGTAATGATCATGCTGTTTAATCAGCTTCTTGATATCCCACACCTGTCAGGTGGATGGATTATCTTGGCAAAGGAGAAATGCCCATTAACAGGGATGTAAACTAGTTTGTGCACAGCAATTGCCTATGAACAATTTCTGAGATATTTTATTTCAGCTCATGAAACATGGGACCAACACTTGCATGTTGCAATTCATATTTTTTGTTCATTTTCGACCAAGTTCAATACATTTAGTGGAAAATCAACTAAACGTATTGAACTTGGTCGAAAATGCATTCATTTGCCCAATACTATCATAAGACATTAACAAAATGCATCAGTGATTCGTATTTTCCATCAACTTTCTGAAGAGGCAATGGAACAGGAATGACCCCTGTCTGTGTGCGCGCGTTTGGCTACCACTTTGTGTAGCCATTAGCGATGATGCTAATGTAATGACAACTGTCTTCTGGTAGATGGAAAAGTTCCCAAAAACCTTCTCAATGAACTGTTAACTACAAAGTAGCCTATGTCTACCTGACAATGATATCGTGATTATTTGCATCAATCTAGTGGCAATTGTTTTGCAAAGTCTGCAATCACATAAGCACTATAGAAACATTGATAACCAAACAACGGTCTATGGCTGGTGGCAGTTGAATTAAAGTGTAACTACACCCAAAAATGTGAGCATCATTTTTCCCAGATCTCAAAAGTGGTCTCCTGATGTAGTTTAAGCTTGTTGTGGACTTAGCACACCCAATTTAGCTGTTAAAACCGTTAAGATTCTATAGGCCATTTTAAAGCATTGCATTCTAGCTTCTCTAAACCATCAATCTTTGCTGCAGTATTCATCATTCAGCCTCTGAGACCGAGGCAGAAGCAGATGTCATAGATACTCGCCTGTTTGGAGAGCACTTGCTGGAAGGATGCTTGCTCATAGAGAGATGTCGTAGGAGTTGCTTTCAAAATCCTCTATTCCTTTTCTTTCCCATTATGTGAAACAGGAAATCTCTATACTGGCAGAGGAGAGAGAGAGAGACAGAGGATGAGTCTGTCACTGTATGGAGTATAATCCTGGGGAATGGCAAAACTCTGCCGGAGGATCATTTATTCAACTTGTCTCTCAGAGATTCTTTGTGGAAGAGTCAACTTCAGACATCACTGCATCCTTTCACACAGCAGTAGCCCTGTTGTCATCCTCTGGACGGCAGGTAGCCTAGCGGTTAAGAGCGCTGAGCCAGTAAACAAAAGATTGCTGATTTGAATCCCTGGGCTGGCAAGGAGCAAGGCAGCACCAACAACTGCTCCCTCTGATTCAGAGGCGTTGGTTTATATGCTGCGGAAGACTTAGGTTGAATGCATTCAGTTGTGCAACTGACTAGGTATACCATTTCCCTTCTGTCTGTAGAAGGAAACGCACAGAGTTGAACCAAACTGCCATAACCCAGAGAGAAGGTTAGACCTGAGTTGCCATTGCTGTAGCAGTACGTTGTTTTTCTTTTTGGCGGCATTCAACATTTTCCTCTCTCAGTTTTGTTTGACGGCATGATTCTGAATTACACAACTACGGAGTTTCACTTATCCACTTTCTGTTTCCTTTTAGCTCTCCTTATACTAGATATATTTAGCATGGTTGTGTTAAGTAGACAAGGCCCACCTAGTGGAACATGTCCCACATAAGGAATGCATTACATTCATACTGATGGATATTTACAGTAGCACGGCTGCTGGTCTCACAGCTCCTTGTCTTGCTCCAGGCGCCAATAGCAGAGACTAAGAATAAAGACCGTAAATTCCTGTATGATAGAATGATATAATATAAATGACAGAGTATGGACTACACTCTTAGGGGGGGGGGGGGGGAGGTTCCATCTAGAACCTAAAACGGTTATTCGGCTTTCCCCATAGGAGAACCCTTTAAAGAAACATTTTTGGTTCCAGGTAGAACCTTTTTTGGTCCCATGTAGAACCCTTTCCACAGAGGGTTCTACATGGAACCCAAAAGGGTTCTACTTGGAACCAAAAATGGTTCTCCTATTGGGACAGCCAAAGAACCCTTTTTCAACCCTTTTTTCTAAGAGTGTACTGTATTGGTTAACTCCGGCCCTTGTTGGCCATAGATCACGAAATGCTTTCTGCTTGGTCCCTTCTCTCATATAATCCTCCATACGTGTCACTTCCAATAAAAAAATCAGCATCCATCCCCGCCTCTGATTTTTGTTTGTTTGACTTTCAATTTCTATGGTTTCTCGTGAAATATAGTATCTCCTTTACTTTATGGGGTTACAGTTTGAGTGGAAGTGCAGGAGTTTATGGGCTGTGTAGTTGACTGGAGGATTGCTGCCTGGAAGAGGCTTGCTTTTGTTCTTAATATACTTACATGTGTTTACTGTCAAATAAATGAAATATGGCCGGTCTAACTCTTTATGACCAAACACACAATACTTTATGGCTAGGAACCCTTTGTTCCATTGTTATATTTGGCCTGATTGTCATTTCTGTGTGTGATGAGTTTAGGAAAGTATTGTTCATTTCTAATAACACTCAGTCAGGGTTTGTAACATTTCATTGTTGTTGATTCAATGGACTGAACTTGCGTTCTTGGACAGAAATTCAATAAACAGTTCATCTGAAGAGTCCTTTTTACAGAAAGGTGAAAATAAGACTTTGTGTCATTCTGCGTCCGCTGATGCTATTCCATTCGTATTCTACGGTCTTTGTCTTGTGACCCTTTTGTCTATGTTTTATTCAAGTGGAGGTCATGTGCAATTAGAGTGAAATAATGGTGTTGGGTTGTCTAAATAGAGAAAAGCTTTCCTCTGGTTAAGTTGAATGCGGTGGCGAGGTGGGCTGGGATGTCCACCTTTGGTGACAGATCAAAGAGAATGTGGTTTTAATCTAGTGATGCGGCCGCGGTGTGGGCCGTGCACAGATGTACCTCAAAGCGCTCTCGTCAGGGCTTTGACGGATGACATCGCCGCTCCAGAATGATAGGCTATTATTTCACTTTGCCTTGGATAAATGGCAATGCTAGCTACTACCTGTCCCCCTCACCTTCCCTCGCCTCGCAGCCTGGCACCAACAGACAGACAGGGGAGGGAGGGAGTTGGGAATAAGAGGCCTGAGCTCTGTGGGACTGTGGCATTTTGTGATCATACTTTCTCTTTTTCCACCTTGTTGTTCTGGGTGACTGAGGACAATGTGCTGCTGTAGTGACAATGACATTTGATAAGCGGCTTATTTGATAATGTGTCTTTCTCTCTCTCTCTCTCTCTCTCTCGCTCTCTCTCTCACACAAACACACACACACACACAAACACACACACACACAAACACAGACCAGCAGTATTCATGGTCTCCCTCTCAGCACTTCGATGAAGAAAGCAACTCCCCTCCTCCACCCAGGAACATGAAGGCTCTATCGGGCGGGCGGCCCAGCCAGCTCCAGATCACCTCGGCTCACACCTGCGGCCTGGCCGACGGCGAACACTCCCTGGACCACCATGACTCCCGCACCCCCTCTTACCTCCTCAGCCCCACAGAGAGCTGTCCCATGGAGCACCACCGTCGCTGCTCTCCCCATAGCTCCATCCACTCCGAGTGCATGGCGATGCCCGTCTCCGTCTCCATGGCCAACACAGATCACTCCATCTCCAGCAGCACCTTTCCCAGGATGCATTACAGTTCCCACCACGACGGTAGCGGGTCACGGGACAGTGGTGGTGGTGGAGGAGGTGGTGGGGGTGGATCACGGGATCGAGACGAGTGTGGCTCGTCACACGGCGGCAGCGGTAAGATGAACAGAATCCCGGCCAACCTGCTGGACCAGTTTGAGAAGCAACTTCCGTTACATCGCGACGGCTTCCACACACTGCAGTACCAGAAGACGCATACCACCACCACGGAGCAGCGCAACGAGAGCCCCGGGAGGATCCGACACCTGGTCCACTCTGTCCAGAAGCTCTTCACCAAGTCACACTCCCTGGAGGGCTCGTCCAAGATGAACGGCACCAAGGGGGACTCGCACCGGGAAGGCTCCCACCACCACCATTCCAACCACCATGGACACCACAAACACAGCAAGCGCAGCAAGAGCAAAGAGCGTAAGTCTTCAGACAGCAGCGGGAAGCAGCGCTCCGGGGTGGCGGGCTGGTGGAGCTCGGACGATAACCTGGACAGTGACAGTACGTACCGGACGCCCAGCGTCATGTCCCGCCAACAGGTGGACCACATCAACCACTGCTACCCCGACTCTGTCCACAGCCACTACGGGGACCTGTCGCTCAAGACCTCCAAGAGCAACAACGATGTGAAGTGTTCCGCGTGTGAGAGCGTGGCCATGGCTCCTGAAGGGAAGTTCATGAAGAGGAGCTCCTGGTCAACGCTGACTGTCAGCCAGGCCAAGGAGGCCTACAGGAAGTCTTCCCTAAACCTGGAGAAACCCATGACGCCCACAGACCTCAAGCCCAACCTCAGGCCCTGCCACTATCTACAGGTGAGTTACTCGTATAATCCTAATATGTCCGTTGCTGGAGCCACAGTAATGTTATAGATAGGCAGAGAGATGGATGGGATTGGCAGAGAAGCAGACAGATATGTACAGTACGGACAGACATAGGTCCGCTGGTAGGCTGATTCAGTGAAGCTACTGAAGAGAGGATTTATTGTCATTAGCAGTCAGTGTAGAACCGAAGACCAGCTAGGCTACATGCTAACACTCAGAAACACTGCAAACAATGAGGCTCGTTGATTAGCACTCATCTCAGTAAGCCTGCCGTTAACATGGCCTTCCATTCTATCAGCGGCTTATTTCAATAGACAGTGAGTCCAGACAGTTACTGTGATGTTGTTTGTCTCAGCTGGACTTCTGATAGTTCTGAGACTTAATCACTTGTATTTCCCTGTCCAGGATATGAATCACCTGTCAGGGGATCAGCAGGGTAGTAGCAGTGAAAGGGACGGCACAGTGGGAGCAAATCAATTACTGTATCAATGAATGACACCAGTGACAAGTCGGGAGTGCAAAGAAAAGACTCGGGATCAATGCCGATTTGAGCTTGTTGTCGTGCTGTTTCTCCAAGCTGTCAGTTGGTCTGTATCGGTGTGTGAGAGCACTTAGTTCATGGCCTGGATCCACTTGGTGGGAAACCCTGGTGGATTGTGGTGAACGGCATTAAGATCAATTCAAAGGGAATCAGCATGTTTGTAGTTGATGGTCCAGGGGTTTTATGTTGGGGTTGTTGTAGTAAAGGATAGGCCATTTGCTTGGGAATGGCAAGTCCCTTACCAACTGCACTCTGAAATAACTATGTATATCAAACAATGGTATTTTTGTCTGATGAATCAATATCAAAGTTCTTAAGACAATGAAAAGTACATGTTTTACAGTAAACATGCAACCCATGAGGTATGATCTGCTGATAATCTCAGGGAACATTGAGTGGGCTACTGCCTGGAGCTAAAACCACGTGAACTCCTCAACACTCAGCGAAACACTCCTCAGGGACACTCCATGAAGTGGAAGGTGGTGGAAATGTTAGATGCTGTCTTAAATGGACAAGAGGTACATTACTCAACCCACCCACCATTCTAATGGGGAGTCCGGCATTGTGTCTGACTATTAGCTGACGTAAACAGAAAAACAGGAGCATGTGGTCTGTGACTAATTCCAAGCAACTGTACATAAAGCACTTTTAAAGGTGATGAACTCCAAACAACGTTGAGGCCTTAGAACCTCTACTCTCTTATCTCTCTAAGTGTACTAAGCTCTCTCTGAGACAATGATGATAGGAGACGGTAATGTATTCTTCATCTGTTCATTAAATGGGGTGTCTGAATGTCCATAAACATGTTGGTTGTTCTATAAATAGCCTGGCCCATTCTATTGGTTCTCTGCCGCAGGGCTATTTTGAGTCTCGGTTGTCAATCGGCCACGGGTGACGCATTTCCCCTGGGGATTGGTGCCCTCTCTCAGAGGTGAGCTAGCTACCAGGGAGACAGAGGGAAATAAACAGACTATTCTGGTCTCTGGCTGGCTGACTGGCTGTCTGTCTCACTGTCTGTCTCTATCTCTCTCCCTTTCCTTATCAACAGGAGCAGTGAGTCAGGCAGATTGAGTTGTTAGACAAGAACATTACTATAACCTTAGGCAACATCCTGTTGCTGTTCTGCTTTGTTTTCCTATTATGATTTTAGGGTGCAATCCTATAGATTAAATGAGGAAGACACATTTCGGTTGAAGGCATTCAGTTGTGCAACTGACTATGCATCCGGTTTTCCTTTCCCTATAAAGATAGTTGTTGTTGTTTGCTGTTGTGGGAGGTGAGGTGTTTGTGGCACTCCGTATGGTTTGATGTGCTGGCAAGGGTATTATAGTTTTGTGTTTTAAATTATTTTTTAAATCATTTTTCAAAAACTTTTATTAGAAATTCGGTTTAGTTTCAGTTAGTTTGCAGACTTGATTTACTAGTTTTTATTCCGTTTTGGTTTGAAAGTAACATTTATATTTTGTTTTTAATTTATTTCAGTGTTCGGAACAGAATGTGGCCTATGCGTGGGAGGCTAGTCTTGTGGACTTGCCAGACTCAATGAATAACTGAACCAAAGCTTTGTCTCTTTTTTAATAGTCATTGGAATGAGGCAGGTTGCATGCTCATTTAAAGCCAGGGGGGAAGTAAGCCGGTCCGGTCCGGTACGGTGTAGGCCTACTGGCAAAAGAGATAGTGGCAGTATGTTGTACCGGTAAAACTTGAGCCTCTCTCTATAATTAAAACAAAGATGGAAAGAAAACTGCTATTATACCGCCTGGCAGCCACTTGAGAAATGAGCAAATAGACTTTAGAACAGATGGTATGAACTCCAAAATGTGGTGTATACCAAAATGCGGTGTATACCAAAATGCGGTGTATACCAAAATGCGGTGTATACCAAAATGCGGTGTATACCAAAATGTGGTGTATACCAAAATGTGGTGTATACCAAAATGTGGTGTATACCAAAATGCGGTGTATACCAAAATGTGGTGTATACCAAAATGCGATGTATACCAAAATGTGGTGTATACCAAAATGCGCTGTATACCAAAATGTGGTGTATACCAAAATGCGGTGTATACCAAAATGCGGTGTATACCAAAATGTGGTGTATACCAAAATGTGGTGTATACCAAAATGTGGTGTATACCAAAATGCGGTGTATACCAAAATGCGGTGTGTACCAAAATGCGGTGTATACCAAAATGCGGTGTATACCAAAATGCGGTGTATATACCAAAATGCGGTGTATACCAAAATGTGGTGTATACCAAAATGTGGTGTATACCAAAATGCGGTGTATACCAAAATGCGGTGTATACCAAAATGTGGTGTATACCAAAATGCGGTGTATACCAAAATGCGGTGTATACCAAAATGCGGTGTATACCAAAATGCGGTGTATACCAAAATGTGGTGTATACCAAAATGTGGTGTATACCAAAATGCGGTGTATACCAAAATGCGGTGTATACCAAAATGCGGTGTATATACCAAAATGCGGTGTATATACCAAAATGCGTATACCAAAATGCGGTGTATACCAAAATGCGGTGTATACCAAAATGCTGCAGTGTGGTTCGAGGGGAACACAAACATTTTGAGAAAGTAGAGATCACTAGTCGGGACCGAGACATGCGCGGACACCAGTGGATACAACAAGCAATTCAGGCTACAAGTTTGCCTAATGACAATCAACGAATGTCATTACACTTCTTGGTATTTTAATAGATGCCCCTTTTCATTCATCAAATGACAGGTGCAAAGAGCACTGTTTTAGATGCTGGAATTATTTTAGAGTGGATGAACATGCGCAGGTAGCCTCCTTATCAAGTGATTTGTTTGACAATCAATGAAAACAACATGCCAGGTTGTGTTCGTGCCACATTTAAAGGTAAAACATTTTTTACAGTTAAATCAAATCAAATTCAAATCAAATTTATTTATATAGCCCTTCGTACATCAGCTGATATCTCAAAGTGCTGTACAGAAACCCAGCCTAAAACCCCAAACAGCAAACAATGCAGGTGTTAAAAGCACGGTGGCTAGGAAAAACTCCCTAGAAAGGCCAAAACCTAGGAAGAAACCTAGAGAGGAACCAGGCTATGTGGGGTGGCCAGTCCTCTTCTGGCTGTGCCGGGTAGAGATTATAACAGAACATGACCAAGATGTTCAAATGTTCATAAATGACCAGCATGGTCGAATAATAATAAGGCAGAACAGTTGAAACTGGAGCAGCAGCACAGTCAGGTGGACTGGGGACAGCAAGGAGTCATCATGTCAGGTAGTCCTGGGGCACGGTCCTAGGGCTCAGGTCCTCCGAGAGAGAGAGAAAGAAAGAGAGAATTAGAGAGAGCATATGTGGGGTGGCCAGTCCTCTTCTGGCTGTGCCGGGTGGAGATTATAACAGAACGTGGCCAAGATGTTCAAATGTTCATAAATGACCAGCATGGTTGAATAATAGTAAGGCAGAACAGTTGAAAATGACATGGCTTTACTGCTAGGCCCACACATTTTTTTCACACATTTTCACATATAGGAACATCAACTCAAATGTTATTTTTCACATGCAGCGAATACAACAGGTGTAGACTTTACTGTGAAATGCTTACTTACGAACCCTTTCCCAACAATGCAGAGTTACAAAGTAAGAAAGGAAATTTAAAAAAGGAAATAGTAACACACTAAAATGCCATACTGGGAAAACAAAAAAGTATCTACTTTCACCCAGGTCTAAAGCACACTGTTAAAGTCTGTTGTCCTCGGGAAGAGGTTGCCGTTTGCATTGTCTACGTGCAGCTAGCTGGTGGCTGTCTCACTTTGTCTTTTTCCTTTAATTGTTTGAATGCTTCTTTGTGGTGTTCAGGTGAACTTCAAGTTGGTAGGGATTTTCCCTTTGATCTCCATACCACACCTGTACCATCTTCTAACACAACAATACATTTACTTTTGTCTGTCACAGCAATGTGTGTTGGCTTTGGGGATAACCAGTGAAATATACCTGCTGGAGCGCGTGCTACAGGTGGGTGTTGCTATGGTGACCAGTGAGCTGAGATAAGGCGGGGCTTTACCTAGCAAAGACTTATAGATGACCTGGAGCCGGTGGATTTGGCGGCGAATATGTAGTGAGGGCCAGCCAACAACAGGTCGCAGTAGTGGGTAGTACAGTATATGGACAAAACAGATGGCACTGTGATAGACTACATCCAGTTTGCTGAGTAGAGTTTGAGGCTATTTTGTAAATGACATCGCCGAAGTCAAGGATCGGTAGGATAATCAGTTTTACGAGGGTATGTTTGGCAGCATGAGTGAAGGAGGCTTTGTTGCGAAATAGGAAGACAATTCTAGATTTTCTAGAATGTTGGATTGGAGATGCTTAATGTGAGTCTGGAAGGAGAGTTTACAGGCTAACCAGACACCTAGGTATTTGTAGTTGTCCACATATTCTAAGTCAGAACCGTCCAGAGTAGTGATGCTAGTCGGGCGGGGGTGGGCAGCGATCAGTTGAGGAGCATGCATTTAGTTTTACTTGCATTTAAGAGCAGTTGGAAGCTAAGGAAGGAGTGTTGTATGGCATTGAAGCTCATTTGGAGGTTTGTTAGCATAGTGTCCAAAGAAGGGCAAGATGTATGCAGAATGGTGTCATCTGCGTAGAGGTGGATCAGAGAATCACCAACAGCAAGAGCAACATCATTGATATATACAGAGAAAAGGGTCTGCCTGAGAATTGAACCCTGTGGTACCCCCATAGAGACTGCCAGAGGTCCGGACAACAGACCCTCCGATTTGACACACTCAACTCGATCTGAGAAGTAGTTGGTGAACCAGGCGAGGCAGTCAAATCAAAATCTAATTGATTTGTTACATACACATGGTTAGCAGATGTTAAGGCGAGTGTAGCGAAATGCTTGTGCTTCTAGTTCCGACAATGCAGTAATAACCAACGAGTAATCTAACCTAACAATTCCAAAACTACTACCTTAAACACACAAGTGTAAAGGAATAAAGAATATGTACATAAAATATATGAATGAGTGATGGTACAGAACGGCATAGGCAAGATGCAGTAGATGGTATTGAGTACAGTATATAGATATGAGATGAGTAATGTAGGGTATGTAAACAAAGTGGCATAGTTTAAAGTGGCTAGTGATACATGTATTACATAAAGATGCAGTAGATGATATAGAGTACAGTATATACATATACATATGAGATGAGTAATGTAGGGTATGTAAACATTATATTAAGTAGCATTGTTTAAAGTGGCTAGTGATACATTTTCCATCAATTCCCATTATTAAAGTGGCTGGAGTTGAGTCAGTGTGTTGGCAGCAGCCACTCAATGTTAGTGGTGGCTGTTTAACAGTCTGATGGCCTTGAGATATAAGCTGTTTTTCAGTCTCTCAGTCCCTGCTTTGATGCACCTGTACTGACCTCGCCTTCTGGATGATAGCGGGGTGAACAGGCAGTGGCTCGGGTGGTTGTTGTCCTTGATGATCTTTATGGCCTTCCTGTGACATCGGGTGGTGTAGGTGTCCAGGAGGGCAGGTAGTTTGCCCCCGGTGATGCGTTGTGCAGACCTCACTACCCTCTGGAGAGCCTTACGGTTGTGGGCGGAGCAGTTGCCGTACCAGGCGGTGATACAGCCCAACAGGAGGCTCTCGATTGTGCATCTGTAGAAGTTTGTGAGTGCTTTTGGTGACAAGGTGAATTTCTTCAGCCTCCTGAGGTTGAAAAGGCGCTGCTGCGCCTTCTTCACCACGCTGTCTGTGTGGGTGGACCAATTCAGTTTGTCTGTGATGTGTACGCCAAGGAACTTAAAACTTACTACCCTCTCCACTACTGTTCCATCAATGTGGATAGGGGGGTGCTCCCTCAGCTTTTTCCTGAAGTCCACAATCATCTCCTTAGTTTTGTTGACGTTGAGTGTGAGGTTATTTTCCTGACACCACACTCCGAGGGCCCTCACCTCCTCCCTGTAGGCCGTCTCGTCGCTGTTGGTAATCAAGCCTACCACTGTAGTGTCGTCCGCAAACTTGAGTCTGCCGATAAGAATGCGGTGATTGACAGAGTCTAAAGCCTTGGCCAGGTCGACGAAGACGGCTGCAGAGTACTCTATTTTTCCGATGCCGGTTATGATATCATTTAGGACCTTGAGCGTGGCTGAGGTGCACCCATGACCAGCTTGGAAACCAGATTGCATAGTGGAGAAGGTACGGTGGGATTAGAAATGGTCGGTGATCTGTTTGTTAATTGGCTTTCGAAATTTTTTGAAAGGCAGGGTAGGATGGATATTCGTTTATAACAGTTTGAGTCTAGAGTGTCTCCCCCTTTGAAAAGGGAGATGACCGCGGCAGGTTTCCAATCTTTGGGGATTTCAGACGATACAAAAGAGAGGTTGAACAGGCTAGTAATAGGGGTTACAACAATTTCGGCTGATCATTTTAGAAAGAGAGGGTCCAGATTGTCTAGCCCAGCTGATTTGTAGGGATCCAGATTTTGCAGCTCATTAGTGAGCATAGGACAGGACAGAGATAGAGTACAGTTGGCTTCTTCCTGAAATTCCAAATGTTGGGAATCATATGTGGCATCAACCATCGCTCTCTCTCTGGCAGACTGATTACACAAATTAGTCCCAATTACCCTGCCATGAACCCACACACACACACACACACACACACACACACAAACACACACAGAGGCCCTCGTTAGTACCTGTTGGGGAGGAACAGCAGGTTTGATTTAGATGCAGTAAGGTGACAGTGACAATGCAATTAAGCCCTGGACGTGACCAGCTCACCTGACCAAGAGACAGATTTACTACCGACTGCTTCTCTTGGCACACTGCTCGGCCAAAATGCCACAACACAATATCTTTGTTTACGGTTTGTCTTAGCCTTGATTAATTCACTTTCACCATTTAACACAACTCTCTTTTCCTTCCAGAAGAGTACAAAGCAAGGATTAGGCTTTGATAGTTTTGCTGATAAGGCAATGCGGCAGGATTTAATAAACCAATGAACTGCCATGTTAACTTGCCAAAGGTGGATGGTTCAGAGTGAGAAAGCCTGTGATTAAAGGCAGAGTAAAGTTGCAGCACTGCAGAAACCACAGTCTCTCTCTCTGTGAGGGTGAACCAGATAGATACAATAAACCCACATCATCAGAGATGGGCTATAGCCTCGCTCAAAAGCCTTACACTCAAAGGAGGGCATAGGTAAATAAATAAATAATAAAGTGCATTCAGAAAGTATTCAGACCCCTTCCCCTTTTCCACATTTTGTTACGTTACAATCTTGTTCTAAAATTGATTTAAAAAAAAAACATTTCTCATCAATCTACACACATTAATGACAAAGCGAAAACAGTTTAGAATTTTTTGCAAAATTATTAAAAATACAAAAACTGAAATATCTTATTTACATAAGTATTCAGACCCTTTGCTATGAGACTCTAAATTGAGCTCAGGTGCATCCTGTTTCTATTGTTCATCCTTGTGATGTTTCTACAACTTGATGGTTTGGAAAGGCACACACCTGTCTATATAAAGTCCCACAGTTCATGTCAGAGCAAAAACCAAGACAGGTTGAAGGAATTGTTGGTAGATCTCCAAGACAGGATTGTGTCGAGGCAAATGTCTCAGGAAGAGTACAACAATTTTTTGGCAGCATTGAAGGTCCCCAAGAGCACAATGGCCTCTATCATTCTTAAATGTAAGAAGATTGGAACCACCCAGACTTTTCCTAGAGTTGGCCACCCAGGCAAACTGAGCAATCGGTGGAGAGCCTTGGTCAGGGAGGTGACCAAGAACCTGATGGAGTCCCTCTGTGGAGATGAGAGAACCTTCCAGAAGGACAACCATCTCTGCAGCACTCTACCAATCAGGCCAATATGGTATAGTTGCCAGATGGCCACTCAGTAAAAGGAACAAGGGAAACAAGAGTCTCTGGTCTGATGAAACCAAGAATGAACTCTGTGGCCTGAATGCCAAGTGTTACATCTGGAGGAAACCTAGCACCATCCCTACGGTGAAGCATGTTGGTGGCAGCATCATTCTGTGGGGATGTTTTTCAGCAGCAGGGACTGGGAGACTAGTCAGGATCAGGGGAAAGATGAACGGATTAAAGTACAGAGAGATCCTTGATGAAAACCTGCTCCAGAGCGCTCAGGACCTCAGACTGGGGCGAAGGTTCACCTTCAAACGGGACAAAGACCCTAAGCACACAGCCAAGACAATGCCAGAGCCTAGACTATAACCCGACCGAAATCTCTGGAGAGACCTGAAAATAGCTGTGCAGCGACACTCGCCATCCAACCTGACAGAGCTTGAGAGGATCTGCAGCGAAGAATGGGAGAAACTCCCCAAATACAGGTGTGCCAAGCTTGTAGTGTCATACCCAAGAAGACTCAAGGCTGTAATCACTGCCAAAGGTGGTTCAACAAAGTACTGAGTGAAAAAAGTACCGTCTGAATACTTGTAAATGTGATTATTATGTTTTTTTCTGAGGTAGGGAGGTATAGAGAGTCCCCAGCCTTCATTGCCCTGACAACGGAGTCCAACAACCTTATGATGGGAGAGAAGAACATTAGCTGCAACCTACCAGGCAGGCAGTGAGACCCAGACCCAGGACCATCCAATACATAACCCAGACCAAGAAACACAGAAAGAGAGAGGTAGAGCGAGGTAGTGTGAGAGAGAGAGTCAAATAACACCCCTCGCTAAAACACACTGAATCATTCTCTTCCCACAATCCTCTCTGAAGACATTACATTTACATTTAAGTCATTTAGCAGACGCTCTTATCCAGAGCGACTTACAAATTGGTGCTTTCACCTTATGACATCCAGTGGAACAGCCACTTTACAATAGTGCATCTAGGTCTTTTAAGGGGGGAGAGAAGGATTACTTTATCCTATCCTAGGTATTCCTTAAAGAGGTGGGGTTTCAGGTGTCTCCGGAAGGTGGTGATTGACTCCGTTGTCCTGGCGTCGTGAGGGAGTTTGTTCCACCATTGGGGGGCCAGAGCAGCGAACAGTTTTGACTGGGCTGGGCGGGAACTGTACTTCCTCAGTGGTAGGGAGGCGAGCATGCCAAGTGTTATGATGGAGCGGGGAGGGATTATCACCGATTGAGTTGTTTAGCGACGTCGCGCCAGGGAAGCCAGGTCTATCCCCCTTTCTACTCTGGCTGGGTCCTGTTTTAATGGCGCTGACTTTTGTTCCTAGCGGGAGATGACCTGAGTGGAACGGAGCTGCAGAGTTAATCAATGAAATGCACTGCAGGAGCAGCAGCAGGGCCTACAGCCTACAGCCCATCCCCCTGGGGAGGCCTATGGGGCAGGAGCAGCAGCAGGGCCTACAGCCTACAGCCCATCCCCCTAGGGAGGCCTATGGGGCAGGAGCAGCAGCAGGGCCTACAGCCTACAGTCTACAGCCCATCCCCCTGGGGAGGCCTATGGGGCAGGAGCAGCAGCAGGGCCTACAGCCTACAGCCCATCCCCCTGGGGAGGCCTATGGGGCAGGAGCAGCAGCAGGGCCTACAGCCTACAGTCTACAGCCCATCCCCCTGGGGAGGCCTATGGGGCAGGAGCAGCAGCAGGGCCTACAGCCTACAGCCCATCCCCCTGGGGAGGCCTATGGGGCAGGAGCAAGGCTGAGAGCGCAGGGCTGGAAATGCACAGGTCATTCACACATTATCTGGAGAACTGGACTAGAATCTAGAATGTATAGTCTATCCTATTAGGACAGGATCAGGCCTGAGGCCTGAGGCCACATACAGGTGAATGCCCAAACATAGTCTGGGAGAGGAGAGGGACTGTAGCTACTGTACATCTCAGGATGTGTCCTTTTTCTGCCTCTCGTGTTTTGCCGTCATGTATAGTTTGTAGTGGCTCTCCTCACTTGAGTAAATTCATTACATTCTGCCCATAGATAACTAAGTAAACGTTCTAGGATATTCTATCTTGTTGCAAGCAGCATGAACCATTTGGACCTTGACTGTGTAGATTTGTATGTTCTCTTCCTCCATGCAAACAGCCCTGTGATGTGTGTGTATTCATTAGGATGGGAGACACGGAGATGTCTGGTTCGTTGTCTCTACACAGGGGGGGATCCACCCGTGTATCTAGTTTATTAGCAAATCCCAAATTAAACAAATCTCACCACAGTGTGTGGCTGTCCTCTGGCGCTCCTTCCTTAATTAGACGTCTACAAATATCAAACTCCTTGAAGACTTAATTAACCCATCGACTCTGGTGAGCGTGCAATGTTTGTATGTGTGTGTGTGTGTGAGTGTTTTGGACCAGACGTCCTCACAAGCGTAGTAAAACACAAACAATTTAGACAAGTGGGGACATTTTGCCGGTTCCCACAATGAAAAAGGTTATTTTAGGTTTAGGGTTATAATTAGGGATAGGAGTTCGGGTTAGGGGTTAAGGTTAGAGTTAGGTTAAGGGGAATAAATTGTTTGGACCACACAAGGATAGTACAACAAACGTGTGTGTTGGCGTGTTTGTGTTTGCGTGTGTGCGTGCAAGCGTGTGTGTCATCTGAAGGGTATAAAATGATATCTCCCTTGGCATCATCGTGGCACATTTTGCAAGCCCCTTACTCTGGAATCATAATATTATGAATTTCTGCCATAGAGCGCTGTGGACCCACGGGCCTTATGACTTTCAACACACAAGCCCTATTGACTACAGCCAGCTCTCTACTGTCAGATCATTGGTAAGCCAAGCTCATCACCAAGCTAGGGACCTTGGGACTGAACCCCTCCCTCTGCAACTGAATCCTGGACTTCGTGACGGGCCGGCCCGCTGACCTTCAACATTGGGACTCCTCAGGGGTGTGTGCTTAGTCCCATCCTGTACTCCCTGTTCACCCACGACTGCGTGACCACGCATTACTCCAGCACCATCATCAAGTTTGCTGATAACACAACGGTGGCAGGCCTGATCACAGACAACAATGAGTCCGTCTAGAGGGCTCCCGAGTGCAGCGGTCTAAGGCACTGCATCTCAGTACTAGAGGGGTCACTACAGACCCTAGTTCGATTACAGGCTGTATCACAACCGGCCATGTTTAGGAGTCCCATAGGGCGGCGCACAATTGGCCCAGCGTCATCCGGGTTAGGGTTTGGCCGGGGTAGGCCATCATTGTAAAATAAGAATTTGTTCTTAACTGACTTGCCAAGTTAAATAAAGGTTCATTTTGAGACTTAGCAGTGTGGTGTCAGGACAACAGCCTCTCCCTCAACATCAGTAAGACCAAAGAGCTGCTCGTGGACTATAGGAGAAAGAGGGAAGAGAGAGCACACCCCCATCCACATTGACGGGACTGTTGTGGAATGGTTCGAGAGCTTCAAGTGACTTGGCGTCCACAAGAACTTAACATGGTCCACACACAGTCGTGAAGAGGGCACGGCAGTGCCTCTTCCCCCTCAGGAGGCTGACAATATTTGGTATGGGCCCTCAGATCCTCAAAAAGTTCTACAGCTGCACCATCGAGAGCATCTTGACAGGCTGCATCAATGCTTGGTATGGCAAATACATCTCAAAGCCTTACAGAAGGTGGTTCGGACAGCCCAGTACATCACTGGGGCCAAGCTCCCTGCCACCAGGACCTCTACATCCACCCAGGCCAAACACTCCAGCCACCCAGGCCATGGACTGTTCACTCTGCTACCGTCCGACAAATGGTACTGGAGCATCGGCTGTTGTATATGCGGTAATTGAACTCTGCTGTACTTTTGAAGTAAAGCAAAACTGTGACAGAGAGGGCTCTATTGTAACAAACCTAACACAATACCAAAAATATAAAGAGAAAGAGGGAATGTCCACTCACCGTTATACTGCTCGCAAATGTATTGTTTTATAAACATCATGGATCGATCTTACAGATCATATTTGCACTTCTCCAGAAATAGCAGACGAATTTGCCAATGGACGGTGCATCTTTCTAATAAGTTAAATGAAATGGGGGGGAAACCATTCATATATTTATTTCTAAATACGAGATTCACCGGCATAAAAGGCACATCTCTCCTTCCATGGGCACTGTACTTCATGGCTGGATAGGCTGCGCTTCCGCTCTCTAAATCCATGCCTTTATCAACTGCGTTACCTTTAAGACCTGCTTTTTGTGGGTCTTAAAATGGCCCATTAGCGCGGTAAAATGGCCCATCAGCACTGTAAAATGGCCTATTAGCACTGTAAAATGGCCCATTAGCACTGTAAAATGGCCCATTAGTGCTGCACAAAGTTACTTTTGCGCTTGTTTTTAAGGACAAACCTCAAATATTGCCACCCCTCCCACCTCAGTGCAAGCGAGCTGATGTTCGACAGGTAAATTACCGAACCTGGTGTTAGGGCTGGAAAATGTCAGTGCCAGACGAAATTGCTAACTAACGTGCGTATGACACTTGCACCTCCTTTGTGCCAGCCGAAAATAGAGCCAGGAGAGAGGAAGAGAGAGAGAGACTTTAGTGGTAACTTCTTTATTTAACGAGCCTGTGATATTTAAATGAGTTTGTAAACAGCATGATGTCATCAGTTCGATTGAATTAACCCCTAGCCATTTGTCCAGCAGCTTCAAATAGTTTCCACAACCTTTCAACAAGTGCCATTATACAAACAGAACACCAGAATATGATACCTTTGTGTTAGGCTTAGGATTTTAGTTTGATCTTTTGAATTTCAGAAGGGATTTTCGTAACAAATAGACCCTCAATTACTCTGTATATTTTTGAAGTAATTATATTGAATTAAACCCAATTCTACTTTATTCAATTGAACTAGAACAGTGCTCTTGCTTGGTTTATTTACTGCTCATAGACGTCTTGCATCAGTAAGTAAACCATCCGACAGAAATGTCAAACAGTGTTGCCGCTGCTCTGCTGTGGTTTATCATGCAACATGTAACACTCTGAAGGCAAGGAGACACCACATCTCTGATGCTGCTCTCACATTCAATATTGAAGAGCCTTATGATGTGTAATGCAACCTTGGGTAAACACAGCACGATCACACTGCACGTACCCCGCTTTGAGTCTCAATCTGGGAACAGATTGCAGTCGAGGGAACAAGTCTGAGTCAGAAAACATCTTGCCAATGGGGATGATGCCTTGCAAGAGCCTTGTCTCAGCTGCAAATGTCTTACTAGCTATAGAGAGAGAATGATAACAGAATATTACAAGTGATGTACTGTACCTATCTTTGCCTGAGCTGTGGTTAAATGTGACTGTGGATGAGTCTCCTATTCAGCTTGATCCTCTATGATCCCACTCTCACTACCTTCATTTGACCAATAAACATGATCGAGGACAGTCTGCTTTACACTACGGCTGAGCCAATAGCCACATTGAGAAAACAACAACTCTCCTGACATACCAAAACCAAACAGCTAATGGCTAACTGTTTTCAGGTCTATGTAACAATATCCACAGTTTAAAGATAAACTGTACCTACCTACAGTAATTACTGTACCATGTAGGTAAGTACATGTTACTGCAAGTGGGGGCAAATAAACTTTGAGGTAAACCTGTGTATCTGTAGTACTCATAACATAATTACATTACAGTATCTTCTACAATCTTACTACTTCTGTTACAGGGTACCCAACCCTTCTCTCTAACCCGCTCTCTATCCCCCCCTCCCCCCCAGGTACCTCAGGATGAGTGGAGTGGTTACCCAGGGGGAGGTAAGGACGATGAGATCCCCTGTCGGAGGATGAGGAGCAGCAGTTACGTCAAAGCCATGGGTGATGAGGAGAGTGGAGAGTCTGACTCCAGCCCCAAGACCTCCCCGTGAAGACGGTCCGGCCAGACGCCCTGGTCAAGTCTGTCATGCAGAGACCACTCCTAGACTCCCAGAGGTAGGCCATGTAAAGTATCCTAGCATGTGGAACTGAGTTAAGAACATGCCGTAAGATCACTCCACAGCTAGCTTGAAATGTCACGGATGGAGCCATCCAAATCGGTCCCTTTTGGGTGCCTCAACCTGTTGGAACGTTGTCAAGGAGGGCGGTCACGTATGTTGCGAAGCAGACGATCACTGGTTTGAGCCCAGTGTGGGGCAGTCAGACATTGGGGGAAGCTAAGCAGTTAGCAGCACACTGACCCCCATTACACAGGTAATGCCAAAGATTTGATCGCAGATCTGTGGTTAATAAGGGCACGTTCTAGAACTTGTAGAAATACCAAATAAATTAATCAGATTTAATTTCTATAGCAAAACGTTTTTAGTGTCATTGTTTATAAAGCTTTGTTAAGTGTGCACACTGGGGGTATAAAATGAATGAATGCTGGAATGGATTAGATAGGCCATGATGCAGACACAATCACAGAAACGAGGTTAGGATGATAATGGCATGACGTTAGAACAAATGCAGCAGATTAACATGAAATTAGATTACAATACTTGTCCATTGGATGAGACGAGCACAATTCTAACACACTAACAATGGCTCAAGCAAAAACATATCCTAGATAGATGATTCAATAAGGGGGCAAGAATGCTGTTGTTTGCCTTTTTACATACTCTGTTGGAAGGCAATGTCGTTGTTGGATTATAAAACCGCATATTCTAGTTCTCTATTTCTTTACATTAAAGTCAGTGAGGTAAAGTAAAACCAAAATGATCCAATGTTGTTATTTCCATAGAAATGTCTCCCCATTACAAATCTGGTTTCAGAATAGTTTTAGAGCCTTGAATTAGTTACAGTGTTTAGTTAAACAGTGTTTAAAGGGGCACACAGGTTATTTTCTCTGTGTCTACTTCTACATGAAAACATACTATAGTATACTATGGTATAATATGGTATTATTATGGAAAACTATGGTATTCACAAAAATATTTTTGCGGACTTTACAGTACTTTTTACTGTAGTATTTACTGTTAACTATAGTATAAATACTGTTGTAAAAGAAAACTATAATATTTTCTATGGTAATTAATATAGTGCAGATTGTATACTGTAGTATTTAGTGTAGTGTTTTTGAAGACTGTACTATACTACAGTATTTATTGTAGTGTTTTTTCAGATTGTAGTATACTGTAGTGTTTATTATAGTGTTTTTGCAGACATTACTGTAGTATTTACTATAGTGTTTTTGTTTTATTATCTTTGACATAAAGTGGTGGCTATCTCCTTCAGGAAACCTACTGGAGAAATACGAACAAATTTTCCATAACCTGTTGGTAGGACTGGGGTCTGAACCGGTAATAATATATTCTATAACCTGCATAGAACACAATATGGTCTATACTTGGCATGTAGGTTTCTCACTTATGGGTGGCACAAATTGGTATATGGGGGAGGGGAATGGACAGGGTATATGGAAATGAAATACTGTATAATTTACTATAGTTTTAAAAAAGTGTAGTGTTTTTGCGGACTGTAGTGTTATATTTGATTTGATTTTTGCCCCCCTTTTCGTGATATCCAATTACAATCTTGTCTCATTGTTGCAACTCCCCAACGGGCTCGGAAGAGGCAAAGGTCGCGCTGCTTCTTAACACCCGCTCGCTTAACCCCGGAAGCCAGCTGCACCAATGTGTCAGATGAAACACTGCTCAATTGATGACTGAGGTCAGCTTGCAGGCTTACGGCCCGCCACAAGGAGTCGCTAGAGTGCGATGAGCCAAGTAAATCCCACCCAGCCATACCCTCCCCTAACCCAGACGACGCTGCGCCAATTGTGCGCCACCCTATGGGATTCCCAGGCACGGCCAGTTGTGGTACAGCCTGGGATCAAACCCAAGGCTGCAGTGATGCTGCAACACTGTGATGCAGTGCCTTAGACCGCTGCACCACTTGGGAGGCCCCGGACTGTAGTGTTTTAGCGGACATTACTGTAATATTTTTTTGTAGATAATACTTCAGTATTTACTTTAATATTCTACAGTATACTACAAAATTCCATAGTAAGTACTACAGTATGTAGAATAATCTACAGTATACTACAATTTACTATATCATTCTATAGTAAGTACTGTAGTATTCTATTGTAAACGGTAGTATTTTTTGGGCTGTTTCTTGTCCTTGTATGGTTTGGTAATTGTCCTTGTCAATAGCTGCTGTGTTTGCCCAGTGTTTCTCCCATTTGCTTGTTACCGCACTTCCTCACCTTCACCCCTGGGGCACTCTCATATATCATTCATATCCTTGTCAATTTAGGTCGCAGAGCAGTGGCAGAGTTATATTGCAATAAGAACGTAGTCATTTTATGAGATCCTGTGGTAGTTCAAAGGTGGATCTTAGTGTAAAATCCATCTCCCATAGACTTTCAGTGTAAATGGTTTTAGAGTTTTGTCTTGAATAAAAGGTGTTCTTCATTGTGTCAGTGCAGGTATGAGAAAGTCACTATTCTCTGAGCCACAGCTATAGTTTATTCTTTATTGCGTTTTTAATTTTAGCATTATATCAGACATAACTACATTAAATTGTACTTGGCGAGTCCATCTTTCCCTGATGTAATTGCTAATGTCGCGCCACTGTCTGCCAGTGCAAGCACACTTTCATTCTTCCTCAAAGGCCACTCGTCTCTCTTTGTTCATGGTTGAATATGGAAACAGTAATAACAGGAGAGTTCAGGAGTCCATTTTATTAATGTTCCATTATAAAACCCTCCTCCCAGACCAGCACTTTCAGAACCTCATATTTCTGTCTGCCTATTCTATTCTCATGTGTCAGTCAATACGACACCGTGACTGACATGTGCTGGACTATCAATGTACAGGTCTCCATTAGATGAATTATTTTCTTGGCACTCGCATAACAGGCTGCTTTGTGCTAGCACAGTCTTCATTTTGGAAAGGAGGAATGTTTTGTCGGTGATATTTTGGCATACCAAAAATTCTATATTTCTTCTTGGTCATTTGATTGACACCCTTAAATTTAACAGCAAAAGTGCCCGTATAGAGATTGATGTAACATGTCAAAGTTGTGTTGTTAATACAGTGCGAAAACTATTGCCATAGGTAAATGCAAACGTGCCCGTTGTTAATTCTTGTCATGGAGATTCTATGCATCTCTATTCATTTCTACGGCGCTCGTGGTATCCCTGCTGTACTGCGGTATCAGCTCTATGTTGGTCTTGATCCACTTATGACAGTCATGATAGTAGCCTACCTCGCTCTGTGTGACTGGTGTTTCTCTCCTCCCCAAACCCTGCATACTGCAGCAGCTCTACTCATTACCATTCAACACAGGTTGCTAAATTACCGTTAGGGTACAGCAAGGCTTTTTCCTGGAAAATACTGACATCACAGCAAAGTGGAGCAAACACTATCCCTTAACACTCACACCACTGTCAGCCTGACACAACTAAAATGAGTTACCCAGGATTCTGGGGTGTTAATTACATTTCATTTACACTGCTTTTTTTGGGTGTTTTTTTTGGCAAAGGATTATTATTATTTTGTCTGATAAGTTTAAATGAATTTTGAACGGTTTAAAAGTCCTCTGTGGGTGTATACGTCGTTGACGTGTGAAAGCACGTCAGTGCGATCGGACACGCACTCACGCAGTACTACACAATGCAGCAGTTTATTATATGATGATAGTGGCTTTGCTAATGCCTTTCATCAGCCTATGATCCAAAACCAGTAGCTATGAAAACAACACGGTTTTGGGATTTGGGTACTAACAATTTACACTCCATTAAGAAAGACACTAAAAAGGGAGTGATTTAGAGGATGGAGCAGCAGATATCCATTACACGTATTATGCTCCGAGGGTCTCTCTGGATAATGCCTCTCTCAGCAGTTAGTGCAGGAGCCTGCTGCTCTTAGTGAAAGAGGAATATCTATATGGATCATTTTATGTTGCCCGGCCTGCCTCAGAGTCCATTGACAACACAAGTATGGAGACAGGTGAAGTTCCTCCTGTATTCATTGTAGACAGTGTTGGGCTCCCTGGTTAGCGTTGCAGTGTTGGGTTACCTGGTTCAGGCCAGGCTGAAGAATGCCTGCTGTGGAGGCCTTTCATTCATGACTGAATAGTATTCGCTTTGTCTTACCATTGGTCTTCCTGTGACACGTCAGGACTGCTCCGGTATTGCCTGTCTGTGGCACCTATTGCAGCTATTGAAGTTTGAGCCTCACCTCTAGGCCCAGTAGTTTTGGCAGTAAAAGGACACAAGGAGAGACCCAGATGCAGGCACAGGAAGCAGATGGTTAGAGTCCAAGATGTTTATTAACAATCCAAAATTGCTAGGCAAGAGAATAGTTGTGGACAGGCGAAAGGTCAAAACCAGTTCAGCGATCCAGAGGTACAGAATGGCAGGCAGGCTTGAGGTCAGGGCAGGCAGAATGGTCAGGCAGGCGGGAATGGGGTCCAGAAACAGGCCAAGGTCAAAACTGGGAGGGCTAGTAGACGAGCAGGCACACAGGAAAAACCACACTGGTTGACTTGAACATACAAGACGAACTGGCACAGAGAGACAGGAAACACAGGGATAAATACACCAGGGAAAATAAGCAACACCTGGAGGGGGTGGAGACAATCACAAGGACAGGTGAAACAGATCAGGGTGTGACAGGCTGACCTTGAGGCCTAGAGTTTTGCCTGGTAAGGTCACATGGTCAGTAAAACTCCTGGCCCTACTAATTTCCCTTTGAATTGTGCATGTTAATTTTGACTACTTAGGAACTCAAAAGAGACTTTATATATTAGTTGTTTTAGACCCTGGCTTGTGCCATACTTTTGCTCTGATCTGAGTGGTACTGCTTATCTGAGTAGTAATGCTGATCTGAGTAGTACTGCTGATCTGAGTGGTAATGCTGTCTGAGTGGTAATGCTGATCTGAGTGGTAATGCTGATCTGAGTGGTACTGCTGATCTGAGTGTAATGCTGATCTGAGTGGTAATGCTGATCTGAGTAGTAATGCTGATCTGAGTGTAATGCTGATCTGAGTAGTAATGCTGATCTGAGTGGTAATGCTGATCTGAGTAGTAATGCTGATCTGAGTGTAATGCTGATCTGAGTAGTAATGCTGATCTGAGTGGTAATGCTGATCTGAGTGGTACTGCTGATCTGAGTGGTACTGCTGATCTGAGTAGTACTGCTGATCTGAGTAGTACTGCTGATCTGAGTGGTAATGCTGATCTGAGTGGTACTGCTGATCTGAGTAGTACTGCTGATCTGAGTGGTAATGCTGATCTGAGTGGTAATGCTGATCTGAGTGGTAATGCTGATCTGAGTGGTAATGCTGATCTGAGTGGTACTGCTGATCTGAGTGGTACTGCTGATCTGAGTGGTACTGCTGATCTGAGTAGTACTGCTGATCTGAGTGGTACTGCTGATCTGAGTGGTACTGCTGATCTGAGTGGTAATGCTGATCTGAGTGGTACTGCTGATCTGAGTGGTAATGCTGATCTGAGTGGTAATGCTGATCTGAGTGGTAATGCTGATCTGAGTGGTAATGCTGATCTGAGTAGTACTGCTGATCTGAGTAGTACTGCTGATCTGAGTAGTACTGCTGATCTGAGTGGTACTGCTGATCTGAGTAGTACTGCTGATCTGAGTAGTACTGCTGATCTGAGTGGTAATGCTGATCTGAGCGGTACTGCTGATCTGAGTAGTACTGCTGATCTGAGTGGTAATGCTATTCTGAGTAGTACTGCTGATCTGAGTAGTAATGCTGATCTGAGTAGTAATGCTGATCTGAGTGGCACTGCTGATCTGAGTGGTAATGCTGATCTGAGTGGTACTGCTGATCTGAGTGGTAATGCTGATCTGAGTAGTACTGCTGATCTGAGTAGTACTGCTTATCTGAGTAGTAATGCTGATCTGAGTGGCACTGCTGATCTGAGTGGTAATGCTGATCTGAGTGGTACTGCTGATCTGAGTCGTAATGCTGATCTGAGTGGCACTGCTGATCTGAGTGGTACTGCTGATCTGAGTGGTAATGCTGATCTGAGTGGTACTGCTGATCTGAGTGGTAATGCTGATCTGAGTGATACTGCTTATCTGAGTGGTAATGCTGATCTGAGTGATACTGCTTATCTGAGTGGTAAATGCTGATCTGAGTAGTACTGCTGATCTGAGTGGTAATGCTGATCTGAGTAGTACTGCTGATCTGAGTGGTACTGCTGATCTGAGTAGTACTGCTGATCTGAGTGGTACTGCTGATCTGAGTGGTAATGCTGATCTGAGTAGTACTGCTGATCTGAGTGGTAATGCTGATCTGAGTGGTAATGCTGATCTGAGTAGTACTGCTGATCTGAGTGGTACTGCTGATCTGAGTAGTACTGCTGATCTGAGTAGTACTGCTGATCTGAGTGGTAATGCTGATCTGAGTGGTACTGCTGATCTGAGTGGTACTGCTGATCTGAGTGGTAATGCTGATCTGAGTGGTACTGCTGATCTGAGTAGTACTGCTGATCTGAGTGGTAATGCTGATCTGAGTGGTAATGCTGATCTGAGTGGTAATGCTGATCTGAGTGGTACTGCTGATCTGAGTGGTACTGCTGATCTGAGTGGTACTGCTTATCTGAGTAGTACTGCTGATCTGAGTAGTACTGCTGATCTGAGTAGTACTGCTGATCTGAGTAGTACTGCTGATCTGAGTAGTACTGCTGATCTGAGTGGTACTGCTGATCTGAGTAGTACTGCTGATCTGAGTAGTACTGCTGATCTGAGTGGTAATGCTGATCTGAGTGGTACTGCTGATCTGAGTAGTACTGCTGATCTGAGTGGTAATGCTGATCTGAGTAGTACTGCTGATCTGAGTGTAATGCTGATCTGAGTAGTAATGCTGATCTGAGTGGCACTGCTGATCTGAGTGGTAATGCTGATCTGAGTGGTACTGCTGATCTGAGTGGTAATGCTGTTCTGAGTGGTACTGCTGATCTGAGTAGTACTGCTGATCTGAGTAGTACTGCTTATCTGAGTAGTAATGCTGATCTGAGTGGCACTGCTGATCTGAGTGGTAATGCTGATCTGAGTGGTACTGCTGATCTGAGTAGTACTGCTGATCTGAGTAGTACTGCTGATCTGAGTAGTACTGCTGATCTGAGTAGTAATGCTGATCTGAGTGGCACTGCTGATCTGAGTGGTACTGCTGATCTGAGTGGTAATGCTGGTCTGAGTGGTACTGCTGATCTGAGTGGTAATGCTGATCTGAGTGATACTGCTTATCTGAGTGGTAATGCTGATCTGAGTGATACTGCTTATCTGAGTGGTAATGCTGATCTGAGTAGTACTGCTGATCTGAGTGGTAATGCTGATCTGAGTAGTACTGCTGATCTGAGTGGTACTGCTGATCTGAGTAGTACTGCTGATCTGAGTGGTAATGCTGATCTGAGTGGTAATGCTGATCTGAGTAGTACTGCTGATCTGAGTAGTACTGCTGATCTGAGTAGTACTGCTGATCTGAGTAGTAATGCTGATCTGAGTGGTACTGCTGATCTGAGTAGTACTGCTGATCTGAGTAGTACTGCTTATCTGAGTGGTAATGCTGATCTGAGTAGTACTGCTGATCTGAGTGGTAATGCTGATCTGAGTAGTACTGCTGATCTGAGTGGTAATGCTGATCTGAGTAGTACTGCTGATCTGAGTAGTACTGCTGATCTGAGTGGTAATGCTGATCTGAGTAGTACTGCTGATCTGAGTGGTACCGCTGATCTGAGTAGTACTGCTGATCTGAGTAGTACTGCTTATCTGAGTGGTAATGCTGATCTGAGTAGTACTGCTGATCTGAGTGGTAATGCTGATCTGAGTAGTACTGCTGATCTGAGTAGTAATGCTTATCTGAGTAGTAATGCTGATCTGAGTAGTAATGCTGATCTGAGTGGTACTGCTGATCTGAGTAGTACTGCTGATCTGAGTGGTAATGCTGATCTGAGTGGTACTGCTGATCTGAGTAGTACTGCTGATCTGAGTAGTACTGCTGATCTGAGTGGTACTGCTGATCTGAGTGGTACTGCTGATCTGAGTGGTACTGCTGATCTGAGTGGTACTGCTGATCTGAGTAGTAATGCTGATCTGAGTGGTACTGCTGATCTGAGTAGTAATGCTGATCTGAGTAGTACTGCTGATCTGAGTAGTACTGCTGATCTGAGTAGTACTGCTGATCTGAGTAGTAATGCTGATCTGAGTGGTACTGCTTATCTGAGTAGTAATGCTGATCTGAGTGGTACTGCTGATCTGAGTGGTACTGCTGATCTGAGTAGTACTGCTGATCTGAGTAGTAATGCTGATCTGAGTAGTAATGCTTATCTGAGTAGTAATGCTGATCTGAGTGGTACTGCTGATATGAGTGGTACTGCTGATCTGAGTAGTACTGCTGATCTGAGTAGTAATGCTGATCTGAGTAGTAATGCTTATCTGAGTAGTCATGCTGATCTGAGTGGTACTGCTGATCTGAGTGGTACTGCTGATCTGAGTAGTACTGCTGATCTGAGTAGTAATGCTGATCTGAGTAGTAATGCTTATCTGAGTGGTAATGCTGATCTGAGTGGTACTGCTGATATGAGTGGCACCTGACATGAAAGCTTTTATAATATCATGGCTCACTGCTTGTTTGGACTGAATTGGATTGGATTTGAGTCACGTGTGTGAGCAAGGTTTTATTTCTGTTCCCACTTGAAGCAATTTCCTCTTCCTCGGGGTCGCGGTGGGTGTAAATTTGACGGCAGAGGTTCCTGTAGCTAATTGTGTTAAAGTGAGAACAGCCTTTGGTTTGTGCCACGTCCCTCTCATAGCTGACAGGGTGGCTCTTTATCCACTTTCTCACCAATAAAGAATCCATCACCATCAACAAGCCTGTCTCTAGGCCATTCAGCTGAAACGCCCCACCACAAGAGGGGACTGACGTTAATGGTCATTTTAATTAATAATAAATGAATGTAATTTGTATCGGATTTCACGCCGCGATACAAGGGACTAGCCAAACTCATTTAAGGGATGTATTATTGGTGATGATGACTGGAAAGGCATTTAAATAAAGCATTACTGCATAGCAGGATAAGTTAATGAGTCAATCAGGCATGGTACACATAGCGTTTGATAGAGGAGCAGAGAAGCACTCCTCACTCATTGGAGAGAGGCACACTTTCTCTAATGGCTGCCTTCTCATTGGGAATGGGGGGGAGACAAGATCTACGCCAAGCGAAATCAATCCCAGCTATTTGAGGCAGGTTTTAAAATAACTTTTTTTCTCCAAATTATGATTAGCCTGTTGAGTAGCATTCGTAATGAATTAAAATTAACATGCGTGAAGCATTTGTCAGTTACTGATGTGACATAAGGCAAATAGTCATTCGGATTGTGTATCATACTTGTTTCTCACATCTCATTGTCGGAGTGAAATCCCATTCCATTGATTAGTTGCTGTTTGAGACACTTGATTCGTTGTTTGTTGAGCTGTTCCCATAAGATTTCTACTATATACAGTAGATATGTGTGGTACTTTCCTTCATAGTTAAGTCATTGTTGCCTTTAAGGATACAGTCATTATGGACTATAATATCCCTTTCAGACATTTTAGTCACTTACAGGAGGAGTTAGGGTTAAGTGCCTTGCTCAAGGGCACATGAACACATTTTTCACCTAGTCTGGTCAGGGATTCGAACCAGCGATCTTTCGGTTACTGGCCCAACGCTTTTAACCAAGATACGGCCTCTACAGGCAGAATTCTTCAGCCTGGCTTGAACCAGGTAGCCCAACACTGGAACACTAACATGCGGGTAGTCTACAGTGAATACACAGTCCCACTATTTAACCATGGCTGCTTTTTTTATACCAGCTTTCTGGAATATCTGAAAGGGGTAGGGGTAAAAAAACAAAAACATTAAAACCCACCAAAAGACCTAGTCATGATTCCTGCATTTTCCCAGACCCTGTAACCAAAATACAGGTTTCCTGTCACGATCGTCGTAATGAGCAGACCAAGGCACAGTGTGATTGAAGATCCACATCTTTATTACGGTGAAACTTTAAACAATAAACCAATAACAAAATGTGAAAATAGTGGTGCACAAACACAAAACAATATCCCATAAACACAGGCGGGAAAAATGGCTACCTAAATATGATCCCCAATTAGAGGCAACGATTACCAGCTGCCTCTAATTGGGAACCATACAAAACACCAACATAGAAATATTGAGCTAGAACACCCCCCTTGTCACTCCCTGACCAACGACACCATAGAGAACCTAGGGCTCTCTATGGTCAGGGTGTGACATTTCCGGTCTGTGTGAATGGTTCTTAAAAACAGTGGTAAACAAGGGTCTGTTTGAAAAGGGGTCATGTAAACATTGCCTTATATATTTTTTGCCATGTACCTGCTATTTATTTCTATCTCCTACTGTATGTTCATAATGGGGATGATGATGATGATGATAATGGCTTATCATAATTAGATGCTGATGATTATAATGGATTTATAATGTGGCTTAAACCCATTTGTAGGTCCCTCTGTCTTCCTTACTGTCTCCTGACCCCCTCCTGACCCCTTCCGGGATGAGGCTAAACTTCACTACTCATTATCTTCAGTCCCACTGACAGTAAACAGTCAGACAGTGGTTATTTTCTATTGGGCTTTGCTGTTAGTTCTGGTTGTCTGGGATGCTGTCCTTCCTGTTATAGAGCAGACACATTTCCCAGAAGTTATAATGCCTAGTGTGTGCCTATTGCCCTCATCTGTTCACCCTCAAGGTTTAATGCACTCCCCCCCCCCTCTCCTTTTTACTCTCCCTCCCTCTCTCGCTGGAGCTGATTCTCCAGCTTTATAACACACTCTCTTCCCCCTCTCCTTTTACTCTCCCTCCCTCTCTCTCTGGAGCTGATTCTCCAGCTTTATAACACACTCTCTCCCCCCCCTCTCCTTTTTACTCTCCCTCCCTCTCTCTCTGGAGCTGATTCTCCAGCTTTATAACACTCTCTCTTCCCCCCTCTCCTTTTTACTCTCCCCCTCTCTCTCTGGAGCTGATTCTCCAGCTTTATAACACTCTCTCTTCCCCCCCCTCCTTTTTACTCTCCCTCCCTCTCTCTCTGGAGCTGATTCTCCAGCTTTATAACACTCTCTCTTTCTCCTAGCTGCAGTATTCTCCCTCTCCTTTGCACTCTTACATATGACTTTTCCCTCTCTCTCTCTCTCTCTCTCTCTCTCTCTCTCTCTCTCTCTCTCTCTCTCTCAGAATGCATAAGGTCCCAGTCACAGCCAGCATGAAAGGCAGGCAGAGAAAGTGAGAAGGGAGGTAGAGATTCACATCGTATCATAGTTTCATAATTGCCACCAATGGGAAGTGCATTAGCAACAGTTAGAGACAGTTAAAGGCAAATGTACAGGGGTAAAAAAAATAAAGGGTGGCCTTTTTGTGAAGCAGGTTGTCTAAGCTCTGTCGACTATACTAGTCATTTCTACGCCGTAGCTGTGGGGATGGGTGAAGTAATGCACATTATCTCCGTCAGTCAATGTGCTGCGTTTTTCATCTGATGTTGTCAGCTAAAAGCTTGAGCTGCTTTCATTGTTCATGGCTGGGACTTTAAGTTGTATTTTACTCCTCAGTTACGCACAATTAATCTAATAGGAAAATAACTTTTTTTATTTAAGATGGGATCTTCTGTATTTCAACTGAGTGCGTTTTACACTTCATGGGTAAATGAGCCATGGTCTACTTATCATTGCTGATGATCTTCTTACGACTCATTTTGTTTTTGAATCGTACAACTGTGTGCACCTTACGTTCAAGCTAAAAGTCATCACAATTGGATAATACCCCCATGATGTCTAGTGTGTCTATCTGTGTGTTATACAGACAGACACCGGGCAATAGTTTGGCCGCTGAGCAAGGCAGTTAACCCACTGTTCCCCGGTGGTGGAAGACGTGGATGTCGATTAAGGCAGCCCCCCCTTCCTGCACCTCTCTGATTCAGAGGGGTGGGGTTAAATGCGGAAGACACATTTCAGTTGAATGCTTTCAGTTGTGCAACTGACTAGGTATCCAGCTTTCACTTTCCCAATAACATGAGGTACTGTCTGCCATGAAACACCATTTACTGACACCACTCTGTCAGTATGCACCTTTTACCATCTTCCACATGACCATTAATACCATTAGTTGCAGTTACGGTGGTCAGTTTGGCCATAAACATGTACTTGTATCACCCTAATGTTTGCGGTACTTTGGTGAACATCACAGGCAAACATTTGATGTCTCCACAAACATACAAATTCAATCAGAATCCATTGACGTTGCACCGTGATCTCAGTCCCACCCGCATCCATTGACTCCCCCCAGCAGTGGACTTAGTAACATTGCTTCTTCTCTGCTCACAGCTCTTACCGGGTGGATAAAATGAACAGTGACGTGCGGAACTACATCACCAATTTTGCTGCAGACTTAAGGTGAGTACAAGCACAGTGTTCTCCCTCTCTTTCTCCTACCCCCCCTCGCTCTCACTCTCTGGTGCTGCCATGTTGCGGTGGTCAGGCTGAAAAGCCAGCTGGCACTGAGCCCCGCTGACAGACTCAATATGGACACCTTGTACAGCAAACACTCACTCCTAGTCAATGGCAAGTCAGCCAGGCCAATCTCCTTGCCGCCAAGCCATATAGCATCGTAGAACACAACGGAGGCTCTGTCTAACCTACATGGGCTCTTAGCTATATTGACAGCATGGATTTGGTTCATTCTTTAACTGAATGTATCAGTGGTAGCTGGTCTTGACCAGTGACTAATCTCTGTTTTTAATAGTATATTAGTAAGTTTAACTGAGCCTCTGCACCTGAATCCGCTTGTTTCCTAGGCTCATCCCTGGATGTCGTCTCACTCAGGGATAACCTGCCATACAGTGTGTGAATGATTGATATGGTCTATGAACACTGTATACTGTACATGTATTAGGTCCATCTCTGATAGTTCTTGAGGGAGTGGCAGGATTTTAATCACACTGGCTTTAGTCACACTAAAAAATACACATTTTTCTTCCTTTACACAAAGTCTAGAAAACGGCTTACTCGTCCCTATCTGACATTAGGTGTACTTATTTTGTATTCCTATGCTTTCTCCACCTACCTGTTCTCTTTCCATCTCTTCCTCCATCTGTCTCTTTGCACTTAACATGTCATTTCTGGTTGAAAATGCTAGCAGTTCTAGTCCAACCTCTCTCTGACTCCGTGAGTAAAGGCTATGTTGCCCTTCTGGGGAAGCACATTTAATTGACCTGGCTGACTCTCCTGCTCTCTCAGAAATTCTTGCTCTGCTTGCTAACTAGCTCCTAATTAGCATTTACCTAATCTTCAAGCATTGATTGAATGTTTCAGCACAATAGCAAATCGAATTGCAATTTCGGGGACACTGTTGAGCACAGCAATGGTTTAGTGGGGTGAGGAAGATACCCCTCTCCTGTGGAATGCAATGTCATAATCAGTCTGCCATGAAGTTAATAACACGTTTTTTCCTCCTTTTTAACAACTGTGTCAAATGACTTTTTTATTAGTCAAACTATTAAGCTCATTTCTACGGCACCTTGATGACTATTGTCTTTATTTCTCTCTGTGTTTGTCTCTGTCGCTGTCTCTCTCTCTGTCGTTTCTCTCTCGCGCTCTCTCTCCATTCAGTCAGAACTACCACTTGCAGGCCTCAAGAGACATGCACCCCCACCACCACAGCATGGCCCTGGAGCCCTCCACCAACTACAACTCCCAGCAGCCACCTCTCCCAGCAGCCCAGTTCCGCTCCAGGAACCAGAGCTACATGCGGGCGGTCAGCACTCTCAGCCAGGCCAGCTGTGTTAGCCAGGTCAGCCAGGTGAGTCTCTGGCCTATAACAATGATATGTCCAGGATATTGTCATTGTCTTATGTCAGATATCGTGGTGGCCATCTGCCCTGACTCTGGCTCCTGGATTTCGCGTTCTTTCTCTCTTCCTTTATTCAATGCTGTCTTTAACCTCCCTTAGATTCAGGTACTTTGATCTTATACCATGGCATTGTTGAATACTCGTTTCTGATTGGCTAGAAGGGCATTTTAGAATAGACATTAAATCCATTTTAATGTGTACAAGCCAAATGGAGTATGTTATGTCTCTGGTTTATATTCATTTAAGATCTAAATCTCTCTCTTAAAGTCGGGGTGTATTGATTTGTCCCAAGTCTTAAAAGCTCAACCTCTCTCCCCCTAATTCCCTGGGTCTATCTCTGCCTCCACGGAACCTTGCTGAGGTTATTACAAGATAATACATCTTTCAATAGAACAGGATCCTTATCTCTGATTTTAAAGATTGCCAAATAGCAATGGCGAGATAGAATCAGACCATTTCATTTTCCCTAAATTGATATCTTTAAATCGCAAGATGCATATCTGTCTGAGGATAATAAGATTGCCAAATAATGGTTCTGTCGAGGTCAGGACTCACATTCTCTCAGGGGATCCAGAGGGAACTAACACTCATACAGTATGCTATGCCACTACAGAATGTGACCTTGAATTCCTCCAATCCTTTAAAAATGTCATCATAGATCTAGCTTACAGAATGCATAATGTGAGCTACTGCGGCAAACTGAAGAAACTGAGAAAAACAACAACAAGCAAAGAACATTGTCCTGCTGAGCAACTCATAGGCTTGACATTTCACAAAGCAATTACGTATCAAGAAAATGTTCAAATTAAACCCGAATTTGAACAATACAATTTTGTTTACCTCTCTGCAGACGCTATCCTTTTCAAACATTTGCTCTCCTGGCAATTAGTTGACACCCATTTCAAGCAAACACTTTTCTATTAAGTGGAAGAAAAGAACATAACTCCAAACTTTGTAAACAACCAATTAAGTTTTCCCACGACGGCAAAAACGAAAAGAAATAGAAAAATGTGAATTGAACCTTTCTCTCCCTGTTGTTCTCTCCTGCAGGTGAGTGAGACAGATATAAACGGTCAGTTTGAGTCCGTATGTGAGTCGGTGTTCAGTGAGGTGGAATCCCAGGCTGTGGAGGCTCTGGACCTGCCCGGCTGTTTCCGGACACGGAGCCACAGCTACCTGAGGGCCATCCAGGCTGGCTACTCCCAGGATGATGACTGCATCCCCACCTTGACCTCCTCCACTGTCACCTCCACCATCAGGTCCACCACAGGTAAGACCAATAGGGAAGGAGGGGACTGCAGCGCATAGACAGACACCACACATAAAGTATACAGTAGTGTATGGACAATTGATTAAGATGACAGCTCGTATCCAAAGTGGATGATATGTGTAAATAGCCATGCAAAGTAATCCTTATACATACATTTAGACAGTTACCACTTGTAAATATCAAAATGTTGTATCAAGTGAGAGTGATGAAGTTAAGAGCATGCACATGAGATTTCTTGTGATGCTCTGCCCTTGAAATGCTTTATGAAATGGCTTCATACGTTTGCATGAATCACTTTTACATATTTCCTGATTGTTGATATAAAAATTGTATTCAAGTACAGTTTATGAGTTGCTTTGAGCCAATCCATCATATTGCATTTTCAATACAGTAATTCATATCTTCATTCATCATTCATATCAGAGAGTAAAGTGATGAACCCTATTGAAATCATTCTGCAGGTACATGAAGTGAACGTTATATCATGAGACCTTTTCAGATTAAGGCAATGATGGATTTTATTCTCCCTTAGGTTTTTCTTTTACTAGATGGATTTGTTCGCCTTGAGCACAATCTGACTCTAAACCTCATTTCATGATAAGCCACAGGTGCTTTGGGTGTGTTCTCAGCTTGACTGACACTCTGGGGCAGGGGGAAAAGGGCTTCAACTCCAGAGTCTTCATGACTGAATGGGTTTACCACAACTTTATCTACCTGTACTTACAAACCACAAAGTGATGGACACACCATGTGCTTTGAGTTTTCTCTCCCACAGATTCTACAGTTCAGTTCCTACAGATGTGGTGGGTAATAACTGCGCTGGACAACAAAATTGAGGTCACAAAAATTATATATTTTTTTAGTGTGAAATAAAATAAACTGTGAGTGTGACACTGAGTGACTAAAAAACACTTTGGCAAACGGTCCCCTAAGGTCACCTGCTTCGCCAGAGGAGAAATAGTAGGCATGCTATTGTTTTCCATTCCTGGATCTGCACAAACACAACAAGAAGATCAACGGTTTTTCAGTTGTACCCATTCTTTCTGCCGTGCAGTTCTACCAATGATATATGGGAAGGGTCAGAGAAGGTGTGGCCATCTGGAGAATTGTGCTTTTGATAGACTTTTTCCAGGTTATTTACACTGCTTTCTCAACAAACTAAAACGGCATCTTAAAATGTGTAATTGCAATTTCATGTAATCTATGGTGTGGGGTGTGTCTGATGTCAGGAGTCTTTGGGTGATTGGATCTCCCCTCTGACTTCAGGTAAATAGGTTATACTGGACGTCATGAAATTCAATAGGGTTCATACTATACTTCCTGATAGAGGCGGGGATGTTCATCTTTGCTTCTTTCCAGTGCACAAAGTTACACCTGTGTCATATGTGGTCAATCTTCCAGAGGTTTTGAATACCATGCATACAGTAGGTTTTAACAGCGTCTTATTCTTTGTCATGTGTTTTTGGGGCTGTCTCTGTGCAGTGAAAAGATGAGAAGCATGATACAGGTTCATTTCAGATTGGGAAGGCAGTGTAAACCATCATCAGAAATATGAGTCAAAATGGGACTGTGAACATTTAGTTTATGTTCCTGAAGGTTTCCCTGTGTAGCATTGTAGATTCAAGCACATACTGTAATAATGATTTTTAGACACTAAAGATATGGGCCAATTTCAAGTCTTATTTTGACTCATACATTTCTTAACCTAAAAACTGCATGACTTGATTTCTGTGCTTTGTGGCTCTGATAGCACATTTTCTCCAGCTGCTCACACCTGTGGCCTGATGACATACTACACATATTTACGTTTGTCTTCCAGAGGGAAAATATACACAGGAAGCCACTAGCTTACCTGAGTACCAGGCCAGTGTACATCCAGACGTGGCAGGCACAGGCCCATTGGCCCATGACGATCTAGGCTGCCCTATCAGAAGAGACAGACTGTACCGCCAAGAGAGTTTCGGTGCTACAGCCAAACCTCAGTCTGGGCCCCCTGTTTCACCCAGACTGTTCAGGCCCCCTAAAGCTAGCGTCCAGGCCCCAGAGAGGCCCTCACCCAAAGCAATCCAGGCCAGTATCAAGGAGTCGGCACAATTGGCTGCAACCATCAGCATGCAGTGGAAGGAGGAAGTGTCGGCCATGCGTCGTGAGCTGTCTGATCTCAGGAGGGACCTGTGTACTGAGCTCAGGGCCTTCAATAGTAACTTCAACAGCTTCACGCAGCACTACAACACGTGGTCTCCACAGCCTGGGGCGTCTGGGGGAACAGGGGCTGCTGGGAAACAGACTAAAGTGGCTCAATTGTCAGTAGGGACGCAGGCCAGGAGCAAGGTGCTGGTGAGACAGAGCACGGCGGACGCAGCCGTCAACTGTCCTGAGGAGGGAGAGATGCAGGAGAAGCAGGCCATCGTGAGGCGCCGTCTTCCAAAACAGATCTCAATGGACCCAGCCATTCTAAGGCGCCCGGCATCGCTGTTTGTGGAGGGTTCTATCCCGATCACTCTAGATCCATTACTTGTGGATCCAGTCACCATGATCCAACCAGAATCAGTGCCAGTAAACTCATCAAACACTGTGGTTTGCCCAGAACCGCTAGACCAGAACACGAAGAGGCTATCAAAACTGATATCTCCTGACGGAGTCAGCATGAGCTCCTCAGAAGCACAGTCAGTGGATCCAGCCATTGAGGATCCCCTAGATTCAGAGCAGCTGTACCCAAAGGCTTTGCGCTCTCCAGATCCAGTGCCCACAGACGTAGCTAATGTGTACCTTGAAGAAACAGACAAGCTGGACCCAGTTAATCTGAACCCCTCAGATACAGAATCAATTGACTCAGTTAATGTGAAACCCCTAGTCCCAGAACCAAGAATTATGCACCTACCATATCCAGTACCTGTGGTTACTGTGTCACCACCACAAGAGTCAGACTCCGACTTGTCCGCATCAGATTCAGAATTTGTAGAAGATGATACTGTGCGCCAGCAAAATCCAATGTCTCAAGACCCAGTTGCTGTGTGTCTGCCAGACCCTGAACCATTAGACCCAGGCTCTATAGTCTCAACAGAGCCAGAGAGAAAACCACTGTCCCCTACAAATGTGTACTCATCAGAGAAACTTGATCAACACTCAGATACCATTTGCCCAACCGTCATAGTTAATCCAGAGAGCCCAACTGATTTAGAACCCCTGGATGTGTGTCTGGTCCCACCTGATTCAGAATCACAAGACCTAGCCACTGTCTGCTTTCCAGACCTCCCAGATCCAATCCCCTTAGATTTAGACATATTCTCATCGGAAATAGTAGTGCATGCATATCCAGTCACCATCGACTCATTTGATGAGTTTGATGACTCTCTGGAGCCAGAATGGCCACCTTGTCCAGAATCAGAGGACCAGGCCACTGATTGCCCATCTGATCCATTTATGGTCCATTTGGACTTAACCACCTTCAATTCCTCAGATGAATCTGATCTGGACTCAGTCTTCTTGGATCCGCCAGAACCTCTGGAGACCGTTAGTGTGAGTTCATCAGATCTCAGCCCAATCGCCATGTACACACCACCAGACCCAGTTTCTCTGAGCCCCCCCAGTCTGGACCAAACCTCTATATACCAAATGGAATCAGTGTCTGTGGACCCAGCTATGGAGTACCGATTAGATCAAATGCATGAATGCCTACCTACTGAGTTCCCTGAAGATCCAGAACCACAGGACCAAGTTACAATACATTCACCTGGTCTGTTCTCCTTCGGACTGGACAGTCCATTCACCCCAGACTCAGTAGACCTGGACTCAGCCACTATGTGCCACCCAGAGCTAGTCATCCTAGGCCTAGATCCACTACTATTATCACAAGACACAGCTAGCATTAGCTTGTCCCCATTTGAGATGGCACCCATGGAGCCAGAGGATGCCACAGGGGAAGCCACAGATACCTCTGGCATGGATGTCTTTGAGGACCCTGGAGATCCAGAGGGGGAGACAGCTCCTGACAACCCAGGGAAGTCTCACTGTGACCAGGCCTTTCTGTGGGACAGGTGGCAGCAGAAGACTCCCCAGTGGGAACCCCGGTCCATGAAGAGGAGTTCTAGTGTGGAGCTATGGAGTGGGAGATATGAGTACAACAGTGCTGAGATAACATACATGTCTCTGACACTCTGAACAGTAAGAAGAATGTAGCGGTGAATGTATCGGTAGCAGATTACAGCATGGGAACATTTAGTATTGATGTCCAAAGGCGGTGTATTTTCTGGGAATCATGGCCACGTAAAGCTCTGTATGAGTGTTTCCTATTGCATAGGATAACCCCCTGCCCATTAATGTGGTTTGACAATAACTGACTACATTAGTGGCAGCAACCACATAGTTGAATGGAATGCACCATAAGAATGTGATGAACAATCAAAGAAGTTGAATGTACATCAGACTTCGATTGCACTTGGCTTGAACTGATGGACCAAAGCATTCTGAACTGCTGTAAGCATTAGTGAACATTGACGTGAACTGTTCTTACGGTTCTTTAAGAGGACTAGTAATGAATGTATCATTTTTAATCAATGAGTCTGTCGTCTCTCACAAATGGCATTTACCACATGTTTTACCAAAGACTCTGTGAAGCTCTGTGGTAGACTAAATAGACTGCCCTTTGCTTATGGTTCTTGACAATCTTTGCTCTGACTGTGGATACATTGTTTTTCTGTGGATATATTGTTTTTCCATGACATATCTTGAGTTTTCTGTTCAATGTCACTCCGGAATGGAGCAAAGTAAATCTGGGAAGTTATCATATAACCATACATCCCAAAGACTGACTGTTGGATCATATGAGCGATTGGATTTACTCTATAGGAACAAACGGGAACCTCGGGAATTGACATTGTTCATAAAATCTGATTATGGAACAGAAGTACTCAGTAGCTGTTTGGACTGTTGGGAATACTTTCACTATATGTTTTGTACACGTGCAGAAACACACCACAGATACATATGCACACACACTTTAAAGACTATTTGAATCCACAAATCACATTACATTCAACAAGGATTCAAACATTTCAACGGTTTTCTGTATGCATGGACACTTAAAGATACAGAAAGCACCTTGTTCTCCAACAGCTAGGCTGCCCATAACAGCTGAAACAGAGCAGTACCAAGCCAATTGCTTTTCTTTAGTCTTTGGCAGACCTGCAATCTGGAGGCCACAAACTGTAAGCCTATGTACGTGGCCAAGACGGCCAACTATCAGTGCTACTAGCTTGCACCTATATCCAAGGCTGTCCAAGCTGGATACGAGGGGCTGGTATTTAAAGTTTTAAGAAGCGTGTCACCAAAGGCCTGCTCCATGTGAGCACCTCCATCTGGCCTCCCCTAAAACAACAATATCTGGGGTATTTGGTACACAGGAAAATGCATTATCATCAACATCAAACTAACTTACACAAGAATGTTTAAGGATGTGTGCCGTTGGGGAGACTACCTGTCTCACCTCACTGGCTGTCAGGTGGACAAGGCGGTCATGTCTAGCAATGTACAGGTCCTTGTATGAACAGCAACCATTCGCAAACATGGGTAACAGACTCCCTTGCATTTGACTAGAATACAAAAGAGGTCATGGTTTACAGGGTACCAGAGTGCTAGCACACACACACACACACACACACACACACACACACACACACACACACACACACACACACACACCGTTACTATGCCTATCCCTTGCTTTTGTCAGTCTTGTCCAACACCTACACTGTATACATCAACAGATATTTGACAGAAACTTCAAAGACATCTGTTGGGATGTTGGGAATTCCCTTTCAATGTCAACTCCATCCATCCCCAGGTAGCAATGGCAAGGAGGTCCTGTCTGTCTGTCTGCCACAGGGGAGTGATGTTGTCGTGTCTCTACTGTCACTGATCATCCTCATGCTCAGGAACCAAAGACTGAGAATGTCATTCTAACAGCTGCTACTCAAGTCTATCCAAATGTTAATGTTCATCCTTTTGTATACAACAAAACATGTAAATCACCAGATCATTTCTAAGAATTACTGGTGACATTATTGACCCGGACACCCGGGATAGTGACGATGTTAAACTGCATGGTTATGATGATTCTGAAGACATATTATTTGGACACCTACTGTACTGCGTTTGGTGCTGGGTCGTATATTTTTGTGCCCAGTGTTGGGAACAGATCCCAGAGACTATTGAAAATACAGAATGACAGCTCTGCTACCAGCAAGGCACCAGCCAGAGGAAACACGAGACTTCTGATCTTTATTAAGGAGCCATGTATGAAGTAGCCCATTAAATCATGGGCCCTAACAAAGTACACTGGGAGAAAAAAATATTAGATTAGAAATGTATTTGATGACAAATGTATTTGAGTCTAAGAAGTGATACTCTGTCCTATTGTTTTGAGCAGAAACTGTGCTAAATTCCTTATTTTCATGTGCTGCCGTTTAGAAAAGTTAGATCAATTGGCTGAATCTGACAAGGTTTTCACAGGAGAGAAGTTAATTAGGTTGTATTGTCACATTCATTTACTTCCTTTCCACTGCGTAATACATCAGACTTCCTCTCGCTGTTGCTGCGTTGTTGGATGTTTCATTAGATACAGTGTCATCTAGAAGCAGGCCAAGACGTTATGACATACCAATTGTATGGTGTTCACATTAGGACAGCAACATTTGATGCAACATGAACACACCTCTGACTCGTGATTTAATGAAAGTGTCGGTGTAGAGAACTTCACCTCACAGCGTGTGATCAGCCTAGAATGTTCTTAGTTGTTTTGGATGGGCTATTTTACCCAACATTGATAACTGGAAGTTAAAAATACTCTCCTTTAGTAGTTATTATAATTACTATCACCTACTGCTTACTGTCAAGTTAGGAACGTGAAGAGATTCTTCTTCTTCCTCCCTCATTGCCTACTATGGCGTTCCGTTCTTTGCTTAGCAATCCCCAAAGTGCTCATCAACATGGCAGTGCATGAAGTTCTTTTTCTAAGCCCTCCCAGGAAGGTGAGCCATGCTTGCCAATGCCCATACCTTTAACTGCCCATCCATCATTCATTCTTTTCTGTTTAGCCATGCTAAACGCTCAGTTTTCTTACAAGGATGCTAATGCCGTCTAACAGCCAGCCAATGATCTCAGCTGCTTTAGCTTGAGAGTGATGCGTAAATGTCTCAGCGTGATTGCCGGGATTTGCTTCCTCTTTGTACGTCTTCTCATAGCCTCTTACTGACCCTATTACAGTTTCCAGGGTCAACTAGGGTCATATCTTGTATAAGAACATATCTTTCATTTCACATTTAAATCATTTGAAATGTACAGTGTACTGTACATCTGATTGCTAGTTAAAAACGATCATCAAGGAACCAAAACTTTAGTCAGCTAATTATTAGCCAAAAGCCTTATCTTCTGAGTGCATATTTCTATGGATAGATGGCCACAAATGTCACCATTCTTTTCACTGTGTGAATATACAGGTAACTTCCAAAATAAAGGAAACACTTGAGTAAATGAGGGATACAAAGGGATATTGAAAGCAGGTGCTTCCACACAGGTGTGGTTCCTAAATGAATTAAGCAATTAACATCCCATCATGCTTAGTGTGTGTGTGTGTGTGTGTGTGTGTGTGTGTGTGTGTGTGTGTGCGTGTGTGTGTGTGTGTGTGTGTGCGTGCGTGTGTGTGTGTCAGATCTAAACCCAATTGAACACTTATGGAGATCTGGAGCGGCACCTGAGACAGCGTTTTCCACCACCATCAACAAAACACCAAATTATGGAATTTATTGTGGAAGAATGGTGTTGCATCCCTCCAATCGAGTTCCAAACACTTGTATAATCTATGCCAAGGTGCACTGAAGCTGTTCTGGCAGCTTGTGGTGGCCCAACACCCTATTAAGACACTTTGTGTTGGTGTTTCCTTTATTTTGTCATTTACCTGTATTTTACTGTTGAAGGAAAAAGTATTCTGCTGCTTCCTCACAATCCAATCATGGTGTTTGAATTGATACATTATCCTTGATTTATCTGCCACTTACAGTATGTAGCTGTTTTTCTGTATAGTGTACTGTGATTGGTGCATGTTCTGGGCACTAGGCAGGATGTTGAATGTGATTGGCTGGCTTGTTTCAGGGATCCAGTTCCGCCTTCCCTCTACCTGCACCATTGATCGGATGACCCACGAAACCCCAGGTAAACCTCCTGTCCGAGCCAATAGCTGGTGATGAATAATATTTTTTGAACCAGCGTCATCATTATTTATTAATGAAATACAGTTCAAATGCTGTGAAAGAGCAGTCCCACCATCACACGGGCTTATCAAATCCATCAAGACAACGCACAGCAACACCACCACATTGTTTTACTGCTGAGACCCAGCGACTATCTCTGTGTTCCTGTTTGGTCACTCCTGGCTGTTTTCTCCTTGAGCATCTCTCTACCTTATTGATTCATCAGGCACAAGCCTTGATCTCAAAGGTAGATTGAAAAACGACAGTGGAATGTAAAATGATCCCGCACCCACTCCTCTTCTACGCCGTTATCCTCTCCCCCTCCTGAAACGGGCTGAGGGAGTGAGAGAAGTCGTGAGTGCTCTATCGATGACGCTATCCATGACGCTATCCATGACGAACGCTTTCCGGACATTGGCCCACATGACTGATGGTCTGTCAGTTATGAGCCCCCTTGCCTCCCTCCCTCTGCCCCTCCCTTCAACCAGACACCCCTCATGCCCCCTCTCTCTCTACCCAGGTCCAGCCAGGACTGCAGCAACCCACCTCACACACACACACACACACACACACACACCCTTCTCCTCTGTACAGGCCAAGGTTTCTATGTTTATTTCCTTGGCCCTTACTGAACCATATGGCGGGCAGAGCACTTTGTCAAGTCATTTTGTTTTATAGGATGGAGTTCAGGCAAGGATATTTACATCAGCCACTGTGGCAGATGGTGTGCTGTCAGCTATGGAGTGACAAAGAGGAAGTCACTGGTGTATGGCACTTCTCTCTCCTGTCCTGTCCTGTCCTGTCCTGTCCTGTCCTGTCTCTCTCAAAGCTCTCTCTCTCTGCTCTCCGTGCTCTCTCTCTCTCTCTGCTCTCCGTGCTCTCTCTCTCTCTCTCTGCCTCTCTCTCTCTGCTCTCTCTCTCTGCTCTCTCTCTCTATGCACTCACTTCATGCTCTCTCTCTGCTCTCTCTCTCTAGGCACTCACTTCGTGCTCTCTCTCTGCTCTCTCTCTCTAGGCACTCACTTCGTGCTCTCTCTCAATTCAATTCAATTCAATTCAATTCAATTCAATTCAAGGGCTTTATTGGCATGGGAAACATGTGTTAACATTGCCAAAGCAAGTGAGGTAGACAACATACAAAGTGAATATATAAAGTGAAAAACAACAAAAATGAACAGTAAACATTACACATACAGAAGTTTCAAAACAGTAAAGACATTACAAATGTCATATTATATATATATATATACAGTGTTTTAACAATGTACAAATGGTTAAAGGACACAAGATAAAATAAATAAGCATAAATATGGGTTGTATTTACAATGGTGTTTGTTCTTCACTGGTTGCCCTTTTCTCGTGGCAACAGGTCACAAATCTTGCTGCTGTGATGGCACACTGTGGAATTTCACCCAGTAGATATGGGAGTTTTTCAAAATTGGATTTGTTTTCAAATTCTTTGTGGATCTGTGTAATCTGAGGGAAATATGTCTCTCTAATATGGTCGTACATTGGGCAGGAGGTTAGGAAGTGCAGCTCAGTTTCCACCTCATTTTGTGGGCAGTGAGCACATAGCCTGTCTTCTCTTGAGAGCCATGTCTGCCTACGGCGGCCTTTCTCAATAGCAAGGCTATGCTCACTGAGTCTGTACATAGTCAAAGCTTTCCATAATTTTGGGTCAGTCACAGTGGTCAGGTATTCTGCCGCTGTGTACTCTCTGTGTAGGGCCAAATAGCATTCTAGTTTGCTCTGTTTTTTTGTTAATTCTTTCCAATGTGTTGAGTAATTATCTTTTTGTTTTCTCATGATTTGGTTGGGTCTAATTGTGCTGTTGTTGATGTCCTGGGGCTCTGTAGTGTGTGTTTGTGTTTGTGAACAGAGCCCCAGGACCAGCTTGCTTAGGGGACTCTTCTCCAGGTTCATCTCTCTGTTATTGATGGCTTTGTTATGGAAGGTTTGTGAATCGCTTCCTTTTAGGTGGTTGTAGAATTTAACGGCTCTTTTCTGGATTTGGATAATTAGTGGGTATCGGCCTAATTCTGCTCTGCATGCATTATTTGGTGTTCTACGTTGTACACGGAGGATATTTTTGCAGAATTCTGCGTGCAGAGTCTCAATTTGGTGTTTGTCCCATTTTGTGAAGTCTTGGTTGGTGAGCGGACCCCAGACCTCACAACCATAAAGGGCAATGGGCTCTATGACTGATTCAAGTATTTTTAGCCAAATCCTAATTGGTATGTTGAAATTTATGTTTCTTTTGATGGCATAGAATGCCCTTCTTGCCTTGTCTCTCAGATCGTTCACAGCTTTGTGGAAGTTACCTGTGGCGCTGATGTTTAGGCCAAGGTATGTATAGTTTTTTGTGTGCTCTAGGGCAACAGTGTCTAGATGGAATTTGTATTTGTGGTCCTGGTGACCTGACCTTTTTTGGAACACCATTATTTTGGTCTTACTGAGATTTACTGTCAGGGCCCAGGTCTGACAGAATCTGTGCATAAGATCTAGGTGCTGCTGTAGGCCCTCCTTGGTTGGTGACAGAAGCACCAGATCATCAGCAAACAGCAGACATTTGACTTCGGATTCTAGCAGGGGGAGGCCGGGTGCTGCGGACTTTTCTAGTGCCCGCGCCAATTCGTTGATATATATGTTGAAGAGGATGGGGCTTAAGCTGCATCCCTGTCTAACCCCACGACCCTGTGTGAAGAAATGTGTGTGTTTTTTGCCAATTTTAACTGCACACTTGTTGTTTGTGTACATGGATTTTATAATGTCATATGTTTTACCCCCAACACCACTTTCCATCAGTTTGTATAGCAGACCCTCATGCCAGATTGAGTCGAAGGCTTTTTTGAAATCAACAAAGCATGAGAAGACTTTGCCTTTGTTTTGGTTTGTTTGGTTGTCAATTAGGGTGTGCAGGGTGAATACATGGTCTGTTGTACGGTAATTTGGTAAAAAGCCAATTTGACATTTGCTCAGTACATTGTTTTCATTGAGGAAATGTACGAGTCTGCTGTTAATAATAATGCAGAGGATTTTCCCAAGGTTACTGTTGACACATATTCCACGGTAGTTATTGGGGTCAAACTTGTCTCCACTTTTGTGGATTGGGGTGATCAGTCCTTGGTTCCAAATATTGGGGAAGATGCCAGAGCTAAGTATGATGTTAAAGAGTTTTAGTATAGCCAATTGGAATTTGTTGTCTGTATATTTGATCATTTCATTGAGGATACCATCAACACCACAGGCCTTTTTGGGTTGGAGGGTTTTTATTTTGTCCTGTAACTCATTCAATGTAATTGGAGAATCCAGTGGGTTCTGGTAGTCTTTAATAGTTGATTCTAAGATCTGTATTTGATCATGTATATGTTTTTGATCTTTATTCTTTGTTATAGAGCCAAAAAGATTGGAGAAGTGGTTTACCCATACATCTCCATTTTGGATAGATAATTCTTCGTGTTGTTGTTTGTTTAGTGTTTTCCAATTTTCCCAGAAGTGGTTAGAGTCTATGGATTCTTCAATTGCATTGAGCTGATTTCTGACATGCTGTTCCTTCTTTTTCCGTAGTGTATTTCTGTATTGTTTCAGTGATTCACCATAGTGAAGGCGTAGACTCAGGTTTTCCGGGTCTCTATGTTTTTGGTTGGACAGGTTTCTCAATTTCTTTCTTAGATTTTTGCATTCTTCATCAAACCATTTGTCATTATTGTTAATTTTCTTCGGTTTTCTATTTGAGATTTTTAGATTTGATAGGGAAGCTGAGAGGTCAAATATACTGTTAAGATTTTCTACTGCCAAGTTTACACCTTCACTATTACAGTGGAACGTTTTACCCAGGAAATTGTCTAAAAGGGATTGAATTTGTTGTTGCCTAATTGTTTTTTGGTAGGTTTCCAAACTGCATTCCTTCCATCTATAGCATTTCTTAATGTTACTCAGTTCCTTTGGCTTTGATGCCTCATGATTGAGTATTGCTCTGTTTAAGTAGACTGTGATTTTGCTGTGGTAGGGGTGTCAGTGGGCTGACTGTGAACGCTCTGAGAGACTCTGGGTTGAGGTCAGTGATAAAGTAGTCTACAGTACTACTGCCAAGAGATGAGCTATAGGTGTACCTACCATAGGAGTCCCCTCGAAGCCTACCGTTGACTATGTACATACCCAGCGTGCGACAGAGCTGCAGGAGTTGTGACCCGTTTTTGTTGGTTATGTTGTCATAGTTGTGCCTAGGGGGGCATATGTGGGAGGGAATGCTGTCACCTCCAGGCAGGTGTTTGTCCCCCTGTGTGCCGAGGGTGTCAGGTTCTTGTCCGGTTCTGGCATTTAGGTCGCCACAGACTAGTACATGTCCCTGGGCCTGGAAATCATTGATTTCCCCCTCCAGGATGGAGAAGCTGTCTTCATTAAAATATGGGGATTCTAGTGGGGGGATATAGGTAGCACACAGGAGGACATTTTTCTCTGTTAGGATAATTTCCTTTTGAATTTCTAGCCAAATGTAGAATGTTCCTGTTTTGATTAATTTAATGGAGTGAGTTAGGTCTGCTCTATACCAAATTAGCATACCCCCTGAGTCCCTTCCCTGTTTCACACCTGGTAGTTTGGTGGATGGGACTACCAGCTCTCTGTAACCTAGAGGGCAACCAGTGGGTCCGTCTTCTCTATACCAGGTTTCTTGCAGGATGACAATGTCTGTATTACCGATTTCTTTGGTGAAGTCCGGGTTTCTGCTCTTTAGGCCAAAGGCAGATGACCTCAGGCCTTGGATATTCCAGGATAATATAGTGAAGGATTTTTGTTCCATAGAGTGTCCAATGTTGTTGGTCGTGGTTTGGCCTCAGGCCAGTAAGTGTGAGCAGAGCCTGCTGAGCATCTGGTACATGCCATTGGCTTGGGCGAGTGTGAGAGTGGGAGTTGGGACTGTTTGCCCGCTCACTACCTGGGCGTATGTGTGGCTTCCATGTTGAGGCCCTCTCTCTCTGCTCTCTCTCTCTAGGCACTCACTTTGTGCTCTCTCTCTGCTCTCTCTCTCTCTAGGCACTCACTTCGTGCTCTCTCTCTCCCCCCCTCCCCTCTCTCTGAAGTAGTTTTAGTTAGTGTCTGAGGTAGTTCTCATCTTTGTTTTTTTTGTTTTTTTTTGGGCTGGGACACTCTTGACAGTGAGGATAATAGAGTTCTCCATCCATCCACTTCCCAGATAATTTACATATCCTTAAAAGCCTGTGAAATAACGCACTGTTTTCTGAGAGTGATCAATTTAATCTGGAAGAAATGCTCTTAATGACACGTCCCTCGCTCTCTCTACTATTAGCATACAATTCAGAGCTGATAAATTGCGATTCCCTAACGGAGACTGAGCACTTGAATCACACTCATTGTGTCTCAAATTAATTAAACTGGATGTGTGTGTGTGTGTGTGTGTGTGTGTGTGTGTGTGTGTGTGTGTGTGTGTGTGTGTGTGTGTGTGTGTGTGTGTGTGTGTGTGTGTGTGTGTGTGTGTGTGTGTGTGTGTGTGTGTGTGTGTGTGTGTGTGTGTGTGTGTGTTTGGGGTGTTTAAGCACAAAACGGTTCAGCATGATGAATTTGTAATGCTAAAGTTTTCCATAAGAAATTCTTTTGAGTTTTAAGAAAATATTTAAATACAAAACAGTTACTATTGTTCTATTCAGAAAGCACAGTTTACCACTTAACTCAGCAGCATTCTTGTCAGCACAATGTTCTTGTTTAGTGTGAAGAAAATGTGTCCATGTTGTTGTCATGGAGATGAAGAGCAGGTTCTCTCTTCTGGTTAGTTATTGTGTGATTTAAAGGTAAAGTAAACCACCTGGTATGGTTGCCATTGTAGTTATGACCTTCAGGTCCTAAGATACTTATTTCCTTTTACAAGCAGCTCACAGGCTTTTCTGTATTTCAATATTCATTTGAAATAATTTGTTCTTGTTGAATTATTATGATTATTTTTTGTATTTGTGTACATGCCTCAAACTGTGCCTGGACGTGAATGGACAGCCTACATGCTAAGTAACACTGCCAAGATCAGCCTACATGCTAAGTAACACTGCCAAGATCAGCCTACATGCTGAGTAACACTGCCAAGATCAGCCTACATGCTGAGTAACACTGCCAAGATCAGCCTACATGCTAAGTAACACTGCCAAGATCAGCCTACATGCTAAGTAACACTGCCAAGATCAGCCTACATGCTAAGTAACACTGCCAAGATCAGCCTACATGCTGAGTAACACTGCCAAGATCAGCCTACATGCTGAGTAACACTGCCAAGATCAGCCTACATGCTAAGTAACACTGCCAAGATCAGCCTACATGCTAAGTAACACTGCCAAGATCAGCCTACATGCTAAGTAACACTGCCAAGATCAGCCTACATGCTGAGTAACACTGCCAAGATCAGCCTACATGCTAAGTAACACTGCCAAGATCAGCCTACATGCTAAGTAACACTGCCAAGATCAGCCTACATGCTAAGTAACACTGCCAAGATCAGCCTACATGCTAAGTAACACTGCCAAGATCAGCCTACATGCTAAGTAACACTGCCAAGATCAGCCTACATGCTAAGTAACACTGCCAAGATCAGCCTACATGCTAAGTAACACTGCCAAGATCAGCCCACATGCTGAGTAACACTGCCAAGATCAGCCCACATGCTAAGTAACACTGCCAAGATCAGCCTACATGCTGAGTAACACTGCCAAGATCAGCCTACATGCTAAGTAACACTGCCAAGATCAGCCTACATGCTGAGTAACACTGCCAAGATCAGCCTACATGCTAAGTAACACTGCCAAGATCAGCCTACATGCTAAGTAACACTGCCAAGATCAGCCTACATGCTAAGTAACACTGCCAAGATCAGCCTACATGCTGAGTAACACTGCCAAGATCAGCCTACATGCTAAGTAACACTGCCAAGATCAGCCTACATGCTAAGTAACACTGCCAAGATCAGCCTACATGCTAAGTAACACTGCCAAGATCAGCCTACATGCTAAGTAACACTGCCAAGATCAGCCTACATGCTAAGTAACACTGCCAAGATCAGCCTACATGCTAAGTAACACTGCCAAGATCAGCCTACATGCTAAGTAACACTGCCAAGATCAGCCTACATGCTGAGTAACACTGCCAAGATCAGCCTACATGCTAAGTAACACTGCCAAGATCAGCCTACATGCTAAGTAACACTGCCAAGATCAGCCTACATGCTAAGTAACACTGCCAAGATCAGCCTACATGCTAAGTAACACTGCCAAGATCAGCCTACATGCTAAGTAACACTGCCAAGATCAGCCTACATGCTAAGTAACACTGCCAAGATCAGCCTACATGCTAAGTAACACTGCCAAGATGGGGGGCAAGAGTTATGAGTCCCCATTGCATGACTTGCTTAGTAATAATGTGTTTATTTTGGTCCTTCTGCTGAATCATCTCTCTCTTTCTCTCTTTCTCGCTTTCTTTCACTCTCTTCCTCACCCTCTCTTTCTATCTCTCTTGTTCTCTCGCTTTCCCTCCATGTCTATCTCTTTTCTTTTTTTTTATCTGTTTGTTACACACTCTCTCTACTGACTCATCTTGGTGACCTCTTTGAGATCATTTTTGTGAATGGGAAACTAAGTGCTTACCTACTGTATAATTCAGGGTGTTCCTCATTCCCTCTCTGAGAGTTCTGATGAGCCAAGACCACTCTGGGCTTTGATCATTAGATGTTTTTTAAATGGACAAGCTGTTTATATTGGGCTGCTCCTACAAAGCTCTCTTTTAAAGAAGAGGACATATCAAACCCAAAGTAATTTATTAGTCCAGCAGTCCATCTCTGTGGATGTAAAACCATATTCTCTTAGAATTCGTTGCTCATCAAGTACATGTAAGGAGAAGGGCTGTCAACCCTCCACAGTGAATAGCACTCAGTGGCCTTTCCTCTCTCTGATCGTCAACAGCAAAGCCCTACAGTACCTCACCTACTTCAACTACCACATATACATATACAGTTGAAGTCGGAAGTTTACATACACCTTAGCCAAATACATTTAAACTCAGTTTATCACAATTCCTGACATTTAATCCACATATAAAATCCCTGTTTTAGGTCAGTTAGGATCACCACTTTATTTTAAGAATGTAAAATGTCAGAATAATAGCAGAGAGAATGATTTATTTCAGCTTTTATTACTTTCATCACATTCCCAGTGGGTCAGAAGTTTACATACACTCAATTAGTATTTGGTAGCATTGCCTTTAAATTGTTTAACTTGGGTCAAACGTTTTGGGTAGCCTTCCACAAGCTTCCCACAATAAGTTGGGTGAATTTTGGCCCATTCCTCCTGACAGAGCTGGTGTAACTGAGTCAGGTTTGTAGGCCTCCTTGCTCGCACATGCTCTTTCAGTTCTGCCTACACATTTTTCAAAAGGATTGAGGTCAGGGCTTTGTGATGGCCACTCCAATACCTTGACTTTGTTTTCCTTAAGCCATTTTGCCACAACTTTGGAAGAATGCTTGGGGTCATTGTCCATTTGGAAGACCCATTTGCGACCAAGCTTTAACTTCCTGACTGATGTCTTGAGATGTTGCTTCAATATACCCACATACTTTTCCATCCTCATGAGGCCATCTATTTTGTGACATGCAGTCCCTCCTGCAGCAAAGAACCCCCACAACATGATGCTGCCACCCCAGTGCTTCACGGTGCACCAGTCCTCCAAACATAACGATGGTCATTATGGCCAAACAGTTCTATTTTTGTTTCATCTGACCAGAGGACATTTCTCCAAAAGTACGATCTTTGTCCTCATGTGCAGTTGCATACCGTAATCTGGCTTTTTTATGTCAGTTTTGGAGCAGTGGCTTCTTCCTTGCTGAGCAGCCTTTCAGGTTATGTCGATATAGGACTCGTTTGACTGTGGATGTAGAGACTTTTGTTTCTTCCAGAATCTTCACAAGGTCCTTTGCTGTTCTTCTGGGATTGACTTGCACTGTTCGCACCAAAGTACGTTCATCTCTAGGAGACAGAACACGTCTCCTTCCTGAACGGTTTGACAGCTGTGTGGCCCCATGGTATTTATACTTGCGTACTATTGTTTGTACAGATGAACGTGGTACCTTCAGGCATTTGGAAATTGCTCCTAAGGATGAACCAGACTTGTGGAGGTCTACATTTGTTTTTCTGAAGTCTTGGCTGATTTCTTTTGATTTTCCCATGATGTCAAGCAAAGAGGCACTGAGTTTGAAGGTAGGCCTTGAAATGCATTCACAGGTACACCTCCAATTGACTCAAATGATGTCACTTAGCCTATCAAAAGCTTCTAAAGCCATGACATACTTTTCTGGAATTTTCCAAGCTGTTTAAAGGCACAGTCAACTTAGTGTATGTAAACTTCTGACCCACTGGAATTGTGATACAGTGACTTATAAGAGAAATATTCTGTCTGTAAACAGTTGTTGGAAAAATGGCTTGTGTCATGCACAAAGTAGATGTCCTAACTGACTTGCCAAAACTATAGTTTGTTAACAAGAAATTTGTGGAGTGGTTGAGTTTTAATGATTCCAACCTAAGTGTATGTAAACTTCTGACTTCAACTGTGCATTCCTTTTAACTTTGACCTCTTATCTTTCAGCGGTCACGTACACGAACAACTACAAGAAGACGACCCCTCCGCCGGTCCCACCCCGCTCCACCTCAGGCTCCAAGCCCCTCATCTCCGTCACTGCCCAGAGCAGTACAGAGTCCACCCAGGACACGTACCATGAGGGCAGGCACCCTCGAGGGTGGGGGGACGGGCTGGGCCTGAGCCTGAGCCTGGGCAGGGCCCTGTATAACTCCACAGACAGCCTGGACAGTGCCAAGGCCGTGACCATAGCCATGGAGGCAGCTGGGCTGAGGTCTGGGAAGAGGCACCCGTCCACAGACCGTCACAGTCACAGCTCAGTGATGACCTGTGATAAAGCCATCCTGGTGTCCAAGGCTGAGGAGTACCTCAAAACACCACGCTCCTCCATAGGGATACAGGTGAGGGACACACACACACACACACACACACACACACACACACACACACACACATACACAGGCCTACACATTGTGCATATACACACCCACACATTCATAAGGTCACACACTCACACATCCCATTCTCCTTTAGGTCTAAAAATGGCACCAATGAGTCATCTTACTGCAATCCATTCATTTGTTTTCAACTCGCTTTACTGAATGAGTCTCTCTCGCCCTCTCTCACTCTATTGTGACCCTGAGAATAAGGGGCTTGATCACACACGCAGTCTGCGGACGTCAGATGTGTCCATGCCCCTGAATAAAACAGACAGACCGGTAGACAGGCATCCCTTCAGACTGCACACAGCCTTTCATCAATAGAGAATATTAGAGTTGTTCTGCTTGTTTGTGGAGACAGGTGAGTCTCAGTCACCCAGAGATGATCAGGCAGCCTATCCTAGGGGATGAATGATGATGATTTTAAGTGGCTGAGCTGAACGTCGTTACGCTCATCGTGGTGGGCCTGAATTATATTGGTTTTCAAATTGGCTCCAGTGATGTGTGTAAAATACAGAAGCATTTTGATTAGAGATGGCTGGCAGTGTGAAGGTCCACGGTTATTGAAACAACCAGAAGGGCTGCATGCAATGCAAAAAATGCATCAAAACTTCCTACAAAGTGTATCTTTAAACTGTGCCACTAGTATTTGGCCAGTGTAGTAAGATCAATCTAAATTCACCTGCATCATCACAAACCTCCTGGGGATATACAGTACAGTATAATTAACCTCTGGAAGTGTATCTTATAGCCTATAATTTGACCTTTCACCCCTTACTTCTGGCAGGACCCCAATTTTAATCCTTAGCCTTTGACCCTTTCTGCACTTTGAGTTTTGACCCCGCTGTGTTTGAATTTTGACCCCTCATCTTCTGGGGTACATTAAAGTGTACAGTGTCCGTATTGGGACAGTATAAGAATGGATCCTGTAGCAGGACCTTACTCTCACGACCAACCTACCTTCATCTCAGTGAGACTAAGCCATGTCTGAGTAAAATGCTGATGCCTACAGTTTCCAAAGTTTTCACACCTGTGCTGTGTGTGTAGTATATGTGTGTATAGCGTAGTGTGTGTGTGTGTGTGTGCAACATGATGTGTGGGTGTTCACCAAACCAGTTTTTTTTTTGTCTCTGCCAGCACACTTTGAACATTGCCCAGGCTCTCCAAAATATCTCCTCTCCTCATCCATCATAGAGCAGCAGTCTCTCTGAAATGGTCTTTGCTTTGTGCCAGAAAGTAACAGAGGTCACCTCAACCAGCAGCAACTCACTGCTGACTTTCTTTCTGGAAAAGATGGGGGGTCAGAGCACTGTCACCCGTTGTGCTGTTTGTACCAGGCTACTCTGCAGTGTAACATAATTTACATTTTACCTCAGATGAAAGGGAGCTAGAAGAATAACAACTTCTTTGCTCAAACCACTACGGGGTGGGCTGTATCAGCTGATCATCGCTAGTGTAGGCTAGATGAATGAGCTAGTTAACGAGGCTATGCTGTCACAACTAACTGACTAGTCTTTACTTGATTTGAATTTGTTCTACTATTGACAGATGCAAACTGCTGTTGCTTTCTTCCCTGTCCCTGTACGTGAGACGACCCATGATAGCAATTGCAAAGCACACCTACACGCGGTATTCATTTCAAACTCATTGCCCGGCGGATGTGCATGTGAAGAGGAAGAATGCAGCAAGGCACTGCCACGCTCCTGGTGGCAGAAGGGCGGTGGAGGGGACATTTTTTCAAGATAAATGACTTCATGAGAAATTATGTAGTTTGATAAGCAATTTGTTGCATTTATAGTTGCAAGAAAGAAAATAGACAAAACATTTAATAAAAAGTATTTAGTAAAAGAAAACTTTTTTCATAGGAGGGCAAAAGGGCTCTATCGATGCACATGGCTACTAGACGTGAACACACACTCCTCCATTCGTTTCAAACCACTTAAAGCTAAAGAGTTATTAATGTGAGTTTGGAGCTTTTAAGGCTTAAGGCTCTCAGACAGACAGCCGTTCCATGCTGGCCCTAGTCAGGATTCTGCCTGCGTCGGCTGGAACACTCTGTCAGGGTCAGGCCATTAACTCAGAACTGGGGGAAGGTGTGATCTCTCAGAGGGAAGGAGGATTAAAATGTGGATGAATTGATTTTCAAATTACCCTGCTAATCATATAGTAAATTGTAAAATTAGAAGTCTGCTGTTCTCACACTTGTGTTACTCATCAGAGACACAGCCTGGGAGTGGGCTTCTCAAGGACTAATTCTAGCTACCACACACACCTGCCTCCCAAATATTACTAGTCCATGTAGACTGTAGGTTATATGTAACTTTAGGATAAAACCTTTATTGACAATACTTCTAATAAAGGGCCAGCCATACAGGATGCAATGGTTTTTGTTTGAAATACAGTCAGGTCCATAATTATTGGCAGCTTTGATAAAATGATTTAAAAAAGACTATAAAATGAATAATACAAAACACTGAGCTATATTTCATGCTCCAATTTTTTTTGAAAATTCTATTATTTTATACTAATGCAATTGCTCAATTGGGGTTATTGTCTTGCTGGAAGATCCACTTGCGGCCAAGTGTCAGCCTCCTGGCTAGGGTAACCAGGTGTTTGGCTAAAATGTCACGGTACTTAGTAAAGTTCATGATGCCTTTGACCTTAACAAGGGCCCCAAGACCAGTGGGAGCAAAATAGTCCCATATCATCAGAGATGTCCCACCATATTTTTGTAATGCAGTCTTTTTTTAAATCTTTATCTTTATTAAGGGTGCCAATCATATGGAGAGAGTGGGGTTCAGTTAGAGGATCCGTGCACCCTCAGGACAAACAGGGATCAGTCTCTATCATCCCTGGCCAGCACCATGCACCAATGAACACTAACCAAAATCTGTGTGTCTGTGTCACACACCAAACCCCTGGTGATCACACCTCGGTAACTCCCTAATCAGGTTTTGTAATAGGTTTCTTTTTTTTAAACTACCACCACTGTGTATCTCCACCACGGCAGCTTGTTGTTGGTATAAATCACTGTGCTGAGGGTGTAGACAAACTGGTTGTGTTTGGTTGGGTTCTCTGCCTCCATAAATCACACTGCAGTTATGTTCTGACAGGCCGCTTAGAGTTGAGGAGGTGCAGCACCGGCCCCAAACCAATAACCCCACGGACATCTGGGAGCGGTAATAATGAGAATACTGTTGCTATGTTATTATGCTGCATTAGGTGGAAGCAGCCACCGACTCGGAGTCAGAAAGTAAAGGGTCGAAGGAATACCATTCTGTGGGGATCCAGGTGGAAGCTGACAGACGGTAAAATTACTTTTTTAATAGGTTCCTTTTCCCATTTCTGGATTTGTGCTAATCTTTAACAATGTGTTGTTATTAACGTCACCAGCCTTTCCTCTTTCTCTACCTGGGTGTGTTTGTTTACAATATCCCTTGATGGCCTAAATATTTGCTTTCCCTAATCTGTGTCTCAGAGGGCAGGGCAGGTTGAAGCGCTCCAACAGTGTAACAGCCTCTGTGCAGGCTGACATGGAGATGGAGGGGTTTCCCACCATGGAGGACAAGGGCCTACAGTTTGGAGGGGGCTTCCTAGGGGGGCACTCTGAGCCCAGCACGCCCACCCAGTATGGGGTGCGCACCGTCCGCACCCAGGGCCTCTTCAGCTACCGGGAGGACTACCGGACCCCTACGGAGCCCCCTTGCCCCCAGCAGACCTCCAACGAGACTACCTGGCAGCTAGAGCCCCCCTCCCCCAGGGAGCCAGCAGAGTCGTCTGGCGAGTCGGGCCGGACGTCCCCCGCCTTGCGGAGGGATGGAAGCTGGTTCATGCAGCTGCTCCACGCAGAGACCAAGAGGATGGAGGGATGGTGTAAAGAGATGGAGGCAGAGGCGGAGGAGAACGACCTCTCTGAGGACAGTGAGTGGGATAGGAGTCATCATGTACAGTCAATTAGCAGACATTTTTCTCCCATAGAGACTCGCAAGACTTTCCTATGACAGATGATCAGTTGAATGTCTGTCTTTCAGTCCTAGGTAAAATCAGGAGTGGGGTGGGCAGTGCTCAGCTCCTTATGTCTCAGAAATTCCAGCAGTTTTACTGGTTGTGTCAGCAGAACCTGGTGAGTAACAAGTCACTGTGTGTGTGTCTGTGTACATACGGTATGTGAGCGTGTTTGTGAGTGTGTGTTTTAAAAAAAAACTGTTGCGCTACTCTGTGAAAGGAAAGGACAGTTATATCGGCTGCATTCCTGTATCCACCGGTACGGTTCTCCTGTCTCTTACATAGAATGGCTTAGGCCAACAGGTCAGAAGCTTTTAAATGCACCATTGAGTGTGAAAAAAAATAATATTTGTTTGTGTTTCTATCTGAGATGTGAACGTCTTGAGGAGAACAATGAGAGACTGTGAATGTACGCGTTCCCAATGATGCACTCACAGCTCTGACTAGAATACTGAGACGCCCGCCTTTTACATGAAGAACTATTGCCACAGTCCACTCTCTTCATTCTATCAAAAAACACTCGGAAGGGCTGGAATATATGGACGATACTTTCCTCGCCTCTAATCTTACCCCTCTTTATTGATATCAGCCAAATATCCAATATTTCAGATTAAGCCTGTCTTTGCTTATGAAAAAAATGTGTTGCTATTTTTTGCCATATACAGCGGAAATTGCTGCATTCAGGAAAGGCTGAAAAGTGCACAGGGATTATTTAGTTTGAACTAGTCTTTTATATAGAGTTTTCCTGCTTCTATTTCCCTCACTGTAGGGGAGAGGAGAGCAGTTATTAAAGCTTACCCAAACTGCTGCATCTCTCCATATGACAAAGACAGTTTACAAAAAATACTGCATACACTTTCAGAACATGGATTTGAGTCCGTTTGAAGAAGTGGCGTCCGCAAATAAGAGGCTTAAGGAGATGTCTAATTGCGCTTTATCGAGCAGTCTCCCCCCCCCTTTTCTCTCCTGGATAACATAAGCTGGAGTTGAACAAGCTTTCAAAGACCGACGCAGAGCATAGCAGCAAGTTTTATTGTGGGAGGAGCTACAGGATTAAGTCATACTGACACTGGCAAGGCTTATATTTCCCAGAATCCTTTAATGTGTCAGCCTCATTCACTCCCCCCAGTATAAGTTGATGCTTTTGTATTTGTTTGCTTATGCTGGATTGTGTGCAGCCTTCTTTTTGAACCCCCAGCAATATTGATGAGATGAGCCCAGCGCTGGCTTCCCGCTACTTCTCCTTTGGGTCTCTGTGTATCTCCCCTGTGAAGTTTCAGACCGAGACGATGAATGAGGTAGATCAGTGATGGGGTGAGATCTCAGCCTGTCACAGCCTCTCCACACTGCTATGAGTCACCCATCAGGCCTGATCTGGTGCTGTGCATTCAGAATAGTGCCTCAGTGCCTCTACACCCCGCCACCCCCCACACCTCTTCTACCTCTACTCCCAGGCCCCGCCCCGCCCCACCACTCTATACTATAGTGGAAAACTGGATAAATTTACCCCGGGCTAACTGTAATCTAATTATAGTCTCACAACTTATTGAATTACCCTTTGGCAGGTACTTACTATATGTACTGTAGTATAAGGTATACTACAGCTTTAGGACTTATATAACTACCAAAGATTTACCTGGTATGTATCTACATATACTGTAGGTCTTAGCATCACTTTCTAGTGGCAGTGACCTAAACTATTGCGTTTAGAACTTGTGCAATTACCTTTTACCAATGTACAGCAACTGTATTTCTTAACACTGAGTAAGTACTGCTTACCATTTTTACTTTCTGAGACCTTCCACTATTCATTGTAATTCAGAGTGAACCTGGCCTTTACTTCAGAGCCTATATATTCAGATCTACATCCAGAATGCAGCAGTCTGAAATGCCACCAGACAGTCGGCTGGGATATTGTTGTGCCCTCCAGCCATTCAATATATGAAGCACATAAAGTCACTGAATTAATGGGGGGAGATGGTGACCCGCGACCAATGGGATGCTATGGATCTTATTTCTCAACTCTTAACTTCATAACAGAGTTGGAGGTATTGGTTTAGGCTATAGTCTCGCTAATATTGTCTGTGGGGTCAATAGTGTGACTGATTGTGACTCTAGCCGATGTGATGTGATGAATAAGACTTTCACTGGCAGTGAAAGAAATGTGAGCCCTCTTCATTTTTTCCCATCCTCAGGGGGATTAGAAGGGATTGCTACTTACTGATCACATTTTGTTATGGCTCATTTCAATGGATTGTCCTCCAAGTCCTATAGTCTAACCATGAGATGACGATGGGAATAAGATGCTTGTCTTTTCTGAACTTTGACCTTCTTGCTCCCATGACTTTGCTGGAAACATTTGTTTTATTATTAGAAAAATATACCATAAATCATTGAGGTTTTCCTCTGTTTGAGGTCTGATACGGACATCTAGTGGGCTTTGGTAGAAGTGCAACAAATAACTCCTGACGCACACTGGGATTTGAGTATTTGTAATTCAGGCACTGATGTGGTCCTTTATAACCCCTTGCAGGACCCCAGTGCCATGCCCCGCCCCACCTCTCAGGACCTGGCTGGATTCTGGGACCTCCTGCAGCTGTCAATCGATGACGTCACCGCCAAGTTTGACGAGCTGCAGCAGATAAAGAACAACGACTGGAGGCCCGTGGAGAAGAGCCCAGAGAAAAGGGTGGGTAGCGCTCAGGTATACAGAAGACAATGTATTATTTATCTGTTGTCTATGGTGGGTAGTCTCAGTCACAGGGGAGACAGGCATAGAAATAGGATCCTTATATTTCTATGGTCACAGATTCAGCTACATTATTAAACCCAGATGTGAGATTACTTAGAGCCAAGTAGTAGTGGTGTAGAGTGGAGCTGCTCTGTACGCGAGGACAAATGCTTAGTGAAGCATCACTGGATGTCATTGACATTGTGTTTAACTATGCCGATGTATTTCCAACCACTCAAATGGCTGATATGTCAACTACTGCCTATACAAGTTGAATTCTAGAATAGATTTCAATACGGACAGGATTTTGGTCGAGTTCTTCTCTCTTTCTTCCTGTGTCCAGTTACCACCTGTCGCACCAAAGAAGTCCATGATCGGGAAGAGAGGCGTGACACGGGAGAAGTCTCTTGACCTTCCAGACCGCCACCGCCTGGAAGCACGCAGGAGGCTGATGCAGGCCAAGCGGGCGGCTTCCTTCCGTCAGAACTCGGTGTCAGAGAGAGCAGACAGCATCGAGATCTACATCCCTGAGGCCCAGACTCGCCTTTGAGAGGACTGGGACAGGGGTCACGGGTGAGGGGCGTCTCCCCCCTCAGACTACCCCTCAACTAGACTCTCCTTTAACTAGCCTTTTTTCTAGACTATCTACTGTACACTTCCCTCCTTTATCTGTCTCCTCATGACTTCACTATCATCACCTTCGGAGTTCATCTCCACTCCAGGCCTCACTGAGTAGGATATCACAAAACTCCTCTTCCATCAACAGATATGTATTAGTAGATATACACTGAGTATACTAAACATCAGGAACACCCCCCCTGCCGCTTTTCCCCTCAGAACAGCCTCAATTCGTCGGGGCATGGACTCTACAAGGTGTCGATGTGTTCCACAGGGATGCTGGCCCATGTTGACTCCAATGCTTCTCACAGTTGGCTGGATGCCCTTTGGGTGGTGGACCATTCTTGATACACACAGGAAGCTGTTGAGTGTGAAAAACCAAGCAGCGTTGCAGTTGTTGACACAAACCGGTGTGCCTGGCACTTACTACCATACTCCGTTCAAAGGCACTTAAATGTTTTGTCTTGCACACTCACCCTCTGAATGGCACGCATACAAAATCATGTCTCAAAAGCTTAAAAATCCTTCTTTAACCTGTCTCCTCCCCTTCATCTAAACTGATTTGAAGTAGATTTAACAAGTTACATCAATTAGGGCTCATAGCTTTCACCTGGACTCACCTGGTCAGTCTATGTCATGGAAAGGGCATGTTTTGTATACTCAGTGTATATCTAAGAATTGGTTCATCATTGGTTCATCTTCTCCTTGGTTTTCCCATGAAAAAGTTTTTTGTTACTGGAATAGTGTTACATGATAGAATAGCCATCCCCCAAAACTCTCATTAAATTATTCTGGAAGGGTATGTATGTATATTTCAACATTTGCAAAGTGCAATTAAAAAATGTAGCTTTGAAACCTACCAGCAACCGGAGAGAATACAAACCCAGTTACGAATTGATGACCCCATGATGAGTCCAACTCTTGGTGGAAACCCCTACAATTATCCTACTGTTGTTTCCAATTGTGTTCACAAGATAACAATCACAAAATGATTCAAGTGAACCTATTTGAAAGTTTGAAATACCTCAACTGTACATGCCGCACTGTAGCTTCTGACCAAGAGGCAGGTGGGTCATCCCTTCTGAAATGTTTATTTTATGCACTCACAGTAAGCTCTGGTTATGTTAAAGTCGTCAAAGTTGGAAAATTCAGCTTTCTACACAGTCAGGTAAAGGTCAAGGGTCATGGTAAAAAAAAAAGTGATTTAAAAATGTCTAAATCATTCTCATTACCTTTCTCCATTCCACACTATACTCTACATTTTCCTATACTATTGACATTTCACATGCAATGACATTTACTTGAAGCAGACAACATGTAATACTTTTTTTTCAGAAAAATATTTTACATCATTTCATTGCAGTGGAAAAAATGCTATGGAAGGTTTGCGTAGCTCTTTAAATCAAATATACGGAAAATAATGCACTTTTGCACTTATCATTCTCTGTATTTCCAAGGGAAATGTAAAAACAAAGTTCACAACAGTATTGTTGTATTTGAATTGTAAGAGAGGAAATTAATATTCTTAATCACGTGGTTGATTTTTCACCTCAATCTCTCCATGCCTTCCTACATATCGTGTTGTATCAAAGTAGTGCTGTCATTTCTGCAAACATCTAGCCCATCTCCTACCCTTGCTGCCAACCCAGGAATAACAGTGTCTGTTCAAACAACACATAAGTTACATTGTTTCATTGATTAGAACGCAGCTTGCACAATCTTGGAGAACGTTTCTATTGTCGATTACCTACCAGACAAGTGCAGTGTGTGAAAAGTATTTGTACCTTTTCTAGGAACCGCTACAAGGTAATACTGTGAAACAGTCCCAGAGGGAAGAGGTATGAAGGAAGAAACCTCTCCAGGATTTGATTTAGTGACTAATGCTTTTTGATACCGGCTGATAACAAAGACATGAAAAATGTGACGTTGTAGAGATGGACTTGTTCTCTTGTGTGTGGATGGCACTGCAGGGAATATGAGTCATTGGAACACTGGGGTTATTTTCCCCTCACACAGCTCAGACATGTACTCCAGAGGCCTACTGTGATGTAGAAGTGGAGGGGACTGTATAGTGCCTGGGTCACAGTAACACAGTGAATGGTAGTGACCAGGGTTTGGATCAGTTCCCGTAAGAGGCTAGAGGAGGCCTGAAAAGCCCTGGGACTAGAGTTGTTGGGGTGAGGGATGAGGTGTGTTGATTTGAGGGGCACTTCTCTTCTCTACTGAATCTGACTAATACTGTGCACTGTAGTGGAGTATAAACTCGATTACCCCTCGTGATGACAGGCTATCACATACTTGACAAACCTTGAAACCCCTCTGCTGTTGTAGGATATGTTAAAAGGTGATATTACACTGATAGCCACGAGGCTAGTCAGCATCAGCATTGCCAATCCTATTGTAGCTGAGTTATCTAATGTTATCTAAGACTGCAGACATCAGGACAGGCTGATTCTGCTGCAGACTGGTGTCTATTTTTACTAATAGACTGGAATTGATTTCATAGGTTATATTTTGGGGTAATGAGCCAAGTCACTGGTGCTACTTTTTGCTCAATCGATCCAGTACTGGGTAAACAATCAATGCAACACTTACAGTAGCACTCTCATCTAATTGATACGGCTCTAAACTATCTATTTTTGGGACTGAGAAAATGATGATTGTTTATTTTTGCTAGTAGGCTGCCTACGCCTGGCTTCTATTGTAACTGGTGCAGAGAGAAAGAGACTTGTCTTGCTGCAGTCAGAGCACTGTACCTTTCAGCGGTCTGGAGTCACTTTGTGTCCTGTTTGTGTTGAAGGAACAGTCTTGTTGTGGCACTTTGTTGACAGCTTCAGGAACAGTGTGACTGGAAGGTCACCATGCCTCCGAGTCCACTCGCCAATCGCGCCACAGAGACATGACCCCACCGTCACCTTCTCAGTGGCCCAACAGTCACTATGTGTCATCTGTATGTCATCCTTACATTGCTAGAAGATACTGTTTTGATAGCCTTGTCCTGGGGGTCAGTTCAATTATAGATGTTTGGAAACGACATAAAAAATGCACATTTTAGAGGACATTTTGAAATGTTTTGCATTTTCTTTTGATCATTTTATCTTTACCTCATATTTTATAAAAATGATTTATGTCTTCCATGGCTTCATTTTCTATCATGACTAGTTAGGGTGGATGAAACGAGTGTGAGTGTAGAAACATTCCCTTCCCCGGGGAGTGAAGATCTGGCTGCTGTCTGCATACATCTATCTCAGTGATGTCATTTCGTTGGAGGGAGGGAACCAACCTAGCCAAAATGACAGGGTATAGTAGCTGTAGTGCACCGTTATCTGTCGTGCAGGAAGCCAGGATCTGTGTTGGCAGGTTAGCGATGTTCCCCTGCTGTTCCTACTTCCTACAGTTTTACACAGACAGACGCGCAGCAGTGGCAGAGAAAGACTCACACTGACACATGCTGACTTAGGGGAGGCTGGGATCTCTGCTTTGAGGTGTACTTGGTGTTGTTCCATGCTGCAGTAGTTCTGTAGGTGGATGGAGATGGTAGCTGTGATGGAAGTTGTGATGGGGTTTTCTCATATACCCCAGTGTGCTGGTTACAGAAAGGGGGCTTAATTAAGTGTCATCCCTTTAAGGTCCTTGGAAAGAGCTACCAGACTGCCTCAAAGGCCCTTGAAAGCAAAAGTGCTGATGGTTGTACTGTACTGCCTCTACTGTTGAGGATAACATGGTAAATCACAGCAGTATGTGGGTTACATAGATCTGGTTCGTCTCTATATCAGCCCTGGCATCCCTGGAGGATACACTCTGATATCCTCGCTGCTTCTTTTACTGTGTGTCATTGAAATGACAGAGGTGTGTGTGTGTGTGTGTGTGTGTGTGTGTGTGTGTGTGTGTGTGTGTGTGTGTGTGTGTGTGTGTGTGTGTGTGTGTGTGTGTGTGTGTGTGTGTGTGTGTGTGTGTGTGTGTGTGTATTTTTATGCAAATTCGTCAGGGTTGGTGTGCAAGCAAGCATGTGAGTTTGCTTCTATGAGTGTGTGCCAAATATTTTAAATTCTCTTCTCTTCCTCTATTGTTTGCCTTAGTGAGACAGCTGTCCACTACTTTGGCTCATATTTCAGACGTATTGTCTCCTCTACAGTACCATTTCCAATTGGATTCCATCCAGATAACCCTAAATGCTCATTCATAGCAGCATTATGAATGGTGACATGATGGCCTAAGGAATGGCAAGTAGCCCAGGTAGAGAGCCAGCAACTCTGATTGAAAGTTCAGATTCAATCTATACACCATGGCTTTAGCAGCATATTCATGCATAGCTTAGCTTCTTTTTTTTCAATGCTTTTATGTCTGTGTGATGAATATTTGACAGGTCGAGGGGAAATTAAAAAGTGGAATACACAATTTTACATAGAGGATCGGAGGAGTTTATAGTGGATGTTCAGTATTGAAAAGCAGGATGCTTTTTTTTACTACCCTTCCATTTATGAGAGTAATTCTGTACTCTGCATTTGAATTACTCACTATAATGTTCCATTTGATACATACCAGTGCCATTTATAGAATAACAAATTGTGCTATAAAAATGTATCTATCCTGCCACAGACAACCATCAGTTCTCCACTGTTGGTAAAACTAGATACTTTCAGGATACTCTGCCCTTTTCTGAGCCCACCATTACATAGCTGTCATCAAAGGGTTGTATTGCTGTTTATCTGCCTGCTTTTGCTGTTCTTCGCTTGTAAGTACAACTCACAGTGCCATTTGAGTCCTTTAGATGGCGCTCAACTTATTTTTTATGTGTAAAAAAAAAAAAAAAAATGACATGGCGATTTCTAATATTTTTTCCACTTGATTTGTTACCCATGATCTTTTCCATGACCACATATTGTTTCTGTATGTCCTAATGTGTCATGACAGTAACTCTTGCAGAATACACATGGACACCAGAGGGTGTTTGTGTGTCATTTAAAACCAGGCAGTTATAATACCAGGCTATAATGTCCATGGGATATTGTGTCAGCTTTTGTGGTTATAGGGGTTTTGTGCGAGGTGTAAAAGGCCAACTAATTGGGCATGAATTGTCTGGAAAATAAAGTCACTGGTAGATGTAGTTTGTTTTACTTTTTATTTTGATTTATCGTCTTCACATAAAGCCGACTGAAACTGGTACCACAGATAAACATAGTATTTAGTTTAGCTTCATTCTAATGAAGGCAGCAGAAAAATAATGCCATATTCGTTGATTAGGCAAATGTGGAACTGCCAACTTCTGTAGTTCGCCACTCTTCTATCACATGCTGTGATGTTTATTGTTCATTCGCAACAATCACATGTCCTTGTTTCTCCCAAAAATGATGGATTGGGGTCTAGGACAGTTCCTCTTCATCGATGGCCACACTACATGTTTGTTTGTCTATCTGCTTTTAGTAAATATGAAATCTTTTGACGGGACTTTTTCTTGAAAATATTGACATTGTAGAGAACCATCAAGATAGACTTTTACACCACTTCCTTGGTCTCGGAATGTGAAATGACTCAAATTACTAGACAAATTAAAAAGGTAGTTGTTTAGCGAAAACTATTTTCATCTCTTGTATATCATATCTATAGTGAGGATGAATATAATGCCAAATATTCATTATTTGTAAATAAATATATATAAATATATTAATATATAATATATGCCTCATTGAAACTGCTTTTATTAATTTTCTGCTTTTATTGATGTTTTGTTATCAATTTGTTCCTTTGTTCTGGTTATTTTTGATAAGCTGTTATGATGGCATGCAAAATACTGATACGGAATGTATAATTTGTTTATTCATTGTCTTTTAGTTAATACTGTTACATTTATAAATTAATTATTCACCTGTTTATCAAAGATGCATTTATATATGTTTTATAAATTATAGTGTTTACTGATTTTCTCACTGTATTTTTTTCTGTTATTTTAAACACATCACTGTAGTTCTGTATTTTACACATTTTTTTGAATTAACTCTTTGAAGATTTTGCCTCTTAAAAGCAGTTTAATCATTGCCGATATCATCTGATGTAAATACTTCTGCAATTAAATTTTTTGATGAAAAACATTTAAAAGTTTGAGGGACTGGGTAGTGTCTCGTTATTTTATTTTCCTCCCTCCATTTAAACAAGTAGGTACTTGCATGCAATGTAATGAACTAATTACTGAACTATATGAAATTATCATGCCGCCTATCATACTGCATATAGAGAGGACAATACCTAATTAATCATTAAAAAGAGCCTAAAGACATACAGATGAGATGCCGTCATGTACATTTGGGCCAATAGAAACACGGTATAATGCTTGCCAATAGGAGAGCAGGGAAAATATCACAGGGCGGGATTTCCTCTTGTCAAATTGAATTCATATGATTACTAACCCGCTTCTAAATTCACAGACAGCTCTGTTTACCAATAATGGACGAATAAGGTAAGTTATTATTAAGATTTTTAAGCCCCAAAAATAGGTTATGCTACAATGACTCTGCATATACTGTTGGCTTGTTAGCCAAAGCATTTAGTTTTAGTAACGTTACATTATGTTCGGTTACATTTGAGAATATAACATGCAATAATGTTGCAACTGAGGTATTGTAAAAACGTGGAGTATTTCCAGAGATCATTTAGTATGATATGTTACAGATTCCAATTTGTTGTAGCTAACGTTAGCTAGCTCAAGGAGTTAGGAGTTAGGTATGTAAAATGGTTAGGGGAAGGGTTAGCTAACATACTAAGTAGTTGTAAAGTAGTATGTAGTTAAAGTTTCTTATTATTTAAAATGCTAAAGTTGTCTGATGGGATTCAAACACACAACACCTTTAGGTTGCGAGATGTTCCCATCCACCCTGACCAACCATCCTTTGGGTTGGTAGACGTTTGTCTTACATACCCGACCTACCACCCTCCTATAATTTTTGCCTTAAAAGTAACCTATTTTATGTAATCATATCAAACGTAACACGTCATACTAATTTACGTGTCTCGGATTTACATTTGTCTATGTTACGTTCATGGGGCTCCGGAGTAGTACAGCGGTCTAAGGCACTACAGACACCCTGTTTCGAATCCAGGTTGTATCACAGCTGGCTGTGATTGGGAGTCCCATAGGGCGGTGCACAATTGGCCCAGCAATTGGTTGCAGGTTACATTTATGAGACCAGTCTGATCGCAATTGTTTCCAGAGTGAAAGAATATCAGTCAACAACATATTAACAATGTTACAGATTTTAGTAATGTGGCCTGTGTTTTTCTTTACTCTGTAACAACGTATCTAACTGATTGAGCTGTTGTTGCTAGTCTGATTTAATCAGGTTGCACTACACAATTAATTGATACTGCCTGAAACGAATTCCTGCAGAATCGTGGTGATGTTCCTTACAAGCCAGATTGTTGAATAAAATGTTATTTGAACATATTCTACCGGTTGTCTGTGCGGTTTGTCCTTCAACTGCTCAACCTCCCCTAATTCAGAATATACAATGTTCATTATCATGGCATGCTTGGTTCAATAGCTTTTGAGGAGAGAGAACTGAATATCCAGTATAAAACTCATTTGACCATACACCTACTGGCTCTCTAAAAAGTTTGGTTAACGATACTTTTCTGTAGATATTTTGTCTCAAATTTCCAGCAGCTGAAGGACAAACCGTTTGAGTAAATGTAATTTTATTAAACATTCTGGCTTGTAAGGAACATTTACACAATTTTGCAGCCATTAGTTTCAGGCTGTATATACCAATGAATTGTGTATTACAGCCTGATTAATCAGACTAGGTTGTTGGAAACTCAATTGACACATGGTCAGACGAATTGCCTCAGATAAACAGGCGCCTGGAATCTTGTTATTGTCTGTCAAACGAAAGATGTGAAATCACTCACTTGTCCATTCTTGTGCCTCTGTCATTTCAAGCATAGCCAGAAGTTAACATACCAAAATCACCTTATCTTGGGTCAGTAACTGATGGTTTTGGTTGGGTATAGAAAGTACTGTTCAACGGTCTTATGGGTCATCTAGCACATTTTGACATGTCATAACTATTTTATGAACATTGACCATTGTGTGTTGGCTTTAATTTATTTTGCAGGATGGTTTATAACTAACCCATGGGACACCTTCGGTGATTACTGGTTACTCAACTCTATGAGAACTCTGCGGGTGTAAGAGCAACAGACATTATCCACCATCTCACCCACACAAATCAACATGACCTCCCAGCAGGCCAACCCTTTGCCGGCATTCAAGAGCCCCGCTGACCTCAGTCTGGACTACTTCTCCTGGGACCTTCGCCTCCAGATCATCAGCCTGGGCTTTGCCTTCTACACTGCCATTTTCCTCCTCTCCCACCTGGTGTCCACAGCCCTCTCCCAGACCTACCACTCTCTGCTGGCCAAGGAGAAGGTGTTCTGGAACCTGGCGGTCACACGGGCCGTATTTGGCCTCCAGAGCACGGTGGCAGGCTTACGAGCTCTAACCGAAGACTCGGCCTTGTCAAGGGACAGGATAAGAGGTCAGGAGGACTGGTCGTGGTTCACCGTGCTCACCGCCACGGGCTTCTTCCTGTTTGAGAATGTGGCGCTGCATCTCTCCAGTGTGGTGTTCAAGTCCTTCGACCTCGCTCTGGCTACCCACCATTTCTTTGCCCTGTCGGGGTTCACTGGGGCTGTGGTCTGGGACTCACTAGGGCATTACCTGCCAATGGTCACTCTGCTGCTGGAGATGAGCACGCCTTTCACCTGCATCTCCTGGATGTTACTAAAGGTAGAGTGTTTGTCTTTCTGGTATCTTTTATCATATACAGCAAAATGTTGTTTGACTCCATGTGTGAAGCTGTACTGAAAGTTTTTTTTAAACAGTTGTTTTGCTGGTGGGCTAGACATAGAATGCACAGAGATTTCAATTCCTCTTTTCTGTTTACGTACTCAACACTGAGACCTTGCCATGATATGCAGCAGTGATAAATGAAGGTGGCCATTCTGAGAAAGGGGAACTTCTAGGCAAAAATGGACCCAAATCACATGAGAATTCCACTTTTGTTTTATTGTCCAAGATGTTATATGCAATCCATACATTGTTAGAGATATCCCCAAACACTGTGGCAGTCTTTATCCCCTACCCAATCAGTAAATTTCCTTCTCTAAGTATCTCTCTCTTTTCTCCCGTCTAGGCGGGCTGGGCAAGGACCCTCTTCTGGAAGGCCAACCAGTGGGTGATGATCCACATGTTCCACTGCCGCATGGTGCTTACCTACTACATGTGGTGGGTGAGCTGTAGTCACTGGGGGGAGATGAACATGTACGTGGCTCTGCCCCAGCGAGTCCTCTTCTACACTGGCCTGGCCCTGCTCACAGTGCTTATCAACCCCATCTGGACACACAAGAAGACCATGCAGCTTCTCAACCCTGTCGACTGGAACTTCAGCAACAAGCCATTGCCCAACGGCTCCAGTGGAGAACGGGAAGAGAAACCTCATGAGAGCTAAACTGAGCCAAGGACTGTGATCCTGTTTTGTACAGTTATCTTTCTTTTACTATGCTTGTAAAGGAGAGGAAGTGTGATTCAAAGTGAGAAATAGTCTAACTCTGGCTTTTAAGTTTGTAATGGAGAGGAAAGACTATTTTAAATACTATTTTCTTACTAACTCTGGCTTTTAAGTTTGTAATGGAGAGGAAAGATTATTTTAAATACTATTTTCTTACTAACTCTGGCTTTTAGTGTTTGAAGTATTTCAAGTTTAACTGAACTACTGTGTTTTTAAGGTTCTCAGTATAGGTCTGTTGTCTCTACAAGACGTGGGTGAAAGGGCCTTTGACGACAAGAAATGTCATAGGTGAATTTAGTTTTATAGTAGAAAAGTGTTGGCCTGACCCGTATACTGTTGGTTATTCACCGGTTTTGATAGTGTTGCTTTGAGTGGGAGTGCAGATGAACAGAGAGAAAGGCATATTATTGTTCTGTCTACTCAGTTCAGCTTCCAGCAGAAAGGTGTGAATGTACTAGTTAACCTCTCTGGAATGGGGTGTTGGCTTGTTTGAAGTTCCCTGATGCGCCAGTGGTCTTTGCACTTACTGGTAAAGTGTGTGTGGTCACTCAAACACTATGTGCTGAGCAAAGACCAGTCCATGAGGCAGCAGATTTACTCGCTGAGAACAAACTCAGTGACAGACTGAGACTGGAGACTGGGTCACGATTTGGCAGATGAGGAAAGTCTAACAGCTTTCGAATGTCATTGAAGGCAAGCAACTTCTTTCTGTATTGTAAAACATGCTTTCTGACTTGCTTCAGAGTAGACTGTAATGTGTGCTGGTAGTGTTGTGTGCTCTAGTTGAATCTTGAACAATTAATTTAATCTTGAGAAAATGGTTCCTGTATTCTGTGGATGTCTGAGTCGTATCTTTGATAGTGGGGTTGACTTAATAGTATAGACTCCTAGTAGACTCTCTAAACGTGTGACAGTGGATGCTAAGAGAGCTGTGAGAAGCAGTGTTGTTTTCAGCGGTGGTCACCAAAGGGAGTGGATAGACTCCGAGGTGGCAGGGTAGCCTAGTGGTTAGTGTTGGACTAGTAACCGGAAGGTTGCAAGTTCAAATCCCCGCGCTGACAAGGTACAAATCTGTCGTTCTGCCCCTGAACAGGCAGTTGACCCACTGTTCCTAGGCTGTCATTGAAAATAAGAATATGTTCTTAACTGACTTGCCTAGTTAAATAAAGGTAAAACATATATATATAAAACAAGCACCACGGTGCAGGCCAAATGGATGGTGATGTCTTCCTTTTGTTACTTAACTCTCTCTACCGCTGATCTGTCGGAAAATGAAGTTGTTATACTGTACTTCACAAATCCTCTCTTGACTTGAGAGGTGTGGAAAATAGAATAAGAATATATCAATGCTACAAACAACTTATGACACCAAGGCATTACACTGGTGTGCATCACGGTGATGTCATTATACATTTTGAATAGCTCCCCATGTGTTTATGCTAGAGACGTACCATTTCTTGCAGTGGCTGCAGCTCAATCCCCTCTTTCTTCTGATCTATAAAGCTTATGCCCATTCCATAATATGGGGTTTGTGATAGTGGTATTTCTCTACACAAAGGATCCAGACAAGAAAATAGTCACGGAATCATCTGTAAAACCCGTACTGTTTGAGCTACAAACTAAAAAGTCACCCCATGGAAAGATGAGACTTTCATGAACACGACGGTGTCATATGTTTTGCCCTTTGTCACACGCTTCAGGAGAGTCGTCTGAAGGTAACCCTGGACCGGCCTGTAAAAATGGCCCAACGTGCTTTGGGTTCAAATTTTCACTAATAAAGTGACCAAACATGGGTCAAATTTTTTATGTCTCTCAGATATAGGAAAAATACTTCAAAACCTTAGTCCTTTTGACGGTGTTTTGCGATGTACAAATGTGTTATTCAATGTGTTTTTTTATGGGCTATAGCAGTAAAGGCCAAATTCAATGTTTTAATTAAATAATTTATATATACAGTATTTATACCTACATGGGTCCTAAAATTCCAAATCAAATGGTTAAATGATACATTTTATGGTCATCTTTTAAAACAATTCCATATGTTAGCTTAGTAGATATTGCGATCTAAGGGCTCAGACCCACACTGGTTAAACACACTTTCATTCTCATCTAGATGCTTTTTAGGAAATGGTTAGGTTCAATCTGCTTTGCTTCATAGGTTCGTGTTATGTCTAATTCTGTTAATGTATTTCATTAGACATTTTCACACTCAGTATTACATTAGTCATATCCTAGAACTCTGCTGGTGTTGGTTAGAAAGGATAGGGTATTACAAGTCATTCACATGGGAAAACCTCAACATTCATTACAGTATTTTCATAGTCTTAAGTAATGAGTTTGTAGTTGATTCTTTTGGGTTAAGTGGTTCGAGATGAAAAGGGGGAACAGGCATCATTTCTTGTTTAGCTTGCTTTTATTACAATAGATTATTGAATTCAAATAGAGGCACGACTGAAGGCCTTCATAGCCATAATTAACCTAAACTTTACTATATTTTTAAAATCTTTTTTTGAATTCAGGTTTTATTATTAAGCTTATGAAGTAAGTCTTGTTGTTTAGTTGACATGTTTGCCTGGCATTAAGAATATAGCAATACAATAAAGAAAATGTACACAGTAGCTTTATTTTAGTTGGTTGATGCCAGCTTTAACCAAATACAATGGAGTTATTTATGGGTTCCAAACTTGATTATTTGTATTTCCAGTGGGAATTTTGTCATTCTTTCTTTAAATGTTTTCTACTATGATTCAGTCTAATTAGTTCTGAGCTTGTATATTAACAGTGTTGGATTTGCTATTAATTTCTACTATTGTCTGTCAGTATGAAGTTGTGTGATGGACGCTCACACATTGATAGTGTCATTTTCTCAGACTACCACTCAAATCTGTTCACTTTAACATGAGCTGTCAATAAAACCTTTAACATCCTCTTCGTATTGTCTAGTCTATATTTTTGGGGAAATGCATGTTTGTTCTTTATGAGAAACTTTTTTATGGGGAATGAGTTACTGCTGTGTGCTCAATATATTCAAAGCAATATATTATTTATCCACTAGATGGCATGATAGGATTGGATGTAATACCTGTCTGGACGCTCAATTATTTCAATGCTGGATGGACAATGGAAACTGCCGCACTTACTTTCTGGTGCTTTTCAGATGTGTGGAGAAACTTTGAGTCTATGACTTTATATATTACAGATTTGGAAAGATACTGTAAGACATCACATTTTTGTCTAGAATAGATGGACATCTGCCTGGAGTTAGTAACGTTTTGGGAATTGTTTACTGTTGATTTATTTACAGCCAGAATAAATACTTTTAACTTAAACGCAATATTGACCCAACTCACCACAGACCAATGTGCCGAAATAAACAAACGAGTGTGTAGTAGGCTAGTTACTTCAACTTCAAATTTGACGTGGCAAAGTCAGATTATGATGAGTTTATAAAGTGGGAACATAGATCAATTATATAGATACATCAAATAACTCACATATGGTAATGCATTCACTGATGACTGACTAATGCATGCACAGCTGTTCCAAGGGAGCCACCTCACTGATCACGTGGTACACATTGTCACACACGTATTTCATCCTAGGCGGGACCTCAGGAATGTGATTGAGTGCCCCTTCGGCCAATTAAGGCTTCGCCCCCCGAAGTCTCCACCAATGACTGAGGAGGAGGCAGTCTCTTGGATTGAGTCTAATTACATTTGCAAAAGCTTAGGAAAATGGAAAAACAGAAAATTCACTTGGTCGAGCAGAAGTTCATACTCAGTGTTTTGACTGAGATTTGTTTACACATATTTACTGTGGAACTAGAAGGACGTTGTTCATCAGGAGTTTAAATATGGTGAGTTTTATGTTATGGGACTTCAAGAGTGTTTGAATGTGGTTTATATGTAATTTTGAGACTTTTCAATACAGTAGTAACCACATGTTTAGCTGTATTTGGACGTGGAAGGTATCAGCGAATAGACCAGATCCTACTTTCATCATCCAATTAGTTTTTTCTCTGCAAACAAAAGTGAGTGGTCGATCCCTGCTGCGCTGTTATAACGTGGCAAATTGTCTTTGCTAACATGTATGGTATTGTTAGACGAGATGCAGTGTATTGACTTACAATGTGTCGTCCTGGTTGGTTCTTTTTAGTTCGGCTGCTGTTAACTGTTTGTAAACCTTTGTCCCTTCATCTTTCCAAGCAAGGCAAAGAGTACATTTTCTAATATGTATTATGCACAGCCTTTCATCACTGATTTTTAGTGTCAGAAGTTGGCAGGGCCAGGGAGGGGACATGGCTGTCATGCAAATGTCAATCTTGTGATGAATTGCTAGATGTTCTTTACAAACTCAATGGCTGAAATGTGTGGTGCCCATGTTCTTTTTCAAGGGTGCAGGTGCATGATATCAAGATGTCCTTAGTCATAACATGGATTGCATACCAACAAGTGCACCTGAATTGTATTATTTTTGCCCACTCCAGACCAAGACGCATGCATATCTCTCTCTCTCTTCAAACTTTGTACAGTGTATCACCGTTTGATTCAAACAGTGAGTCCTTAGAAAGTGTTCCAGAGCACTCACCCCTAACTCCACTCTAACAAATTAACTTAGTCATGCCATGCATAGCATTCCTCAATAAAGCAAGTGCATGACTCTAATGATCTGGAACTTTCTTTGGTAACACTTGTATTAATCAGAAAAGTCCAATTTAATCAAACTGATGGTCCAAGTTGTTAGAGTAGCCTGCAACCCCATCTGATCAAAGAGTATTTCAGGAATCTATGTGCCTTGGGCCAGGCTGCTAAAAGATGGTTTTGATACAGTGAGCGCTTTGATCTTCTCTTGTATTGTCTGGCTCCGTGCTTGTCCAGTTCACTTTTCATCAGAGAGTTGGGAGCCTGTGAGATTTGCACACACTACATGGTCATTTTCTGAGCAAATTGCCACGTCTCTTGGCTGCTGTGAGTACAGATGTCTCCACCCCTGATTAATGACTCCTAAAAAAGGATCTCTGGTATTTAGGACCAAATCCAGGTGATGGGTCACATGTAGCAAAATTGTGTTCGTACATTGGCTAAAAGTAGAGACTCTGAGCTAGAAAATGTTATATCATACAATGCAGTTTGAAGAACAATGAAAGTAATTCTGCTTTGAAAGTTGATAAAAGTGTAACCCCACTTTTGAGAAAATGGCCGTGAAAGATTTGGTATTCCTACTGTAGAGCTCTGTTCATCGTTCACACCCTCTTAAGCCTTGGCCCCATCCATCTCTTTAAGGATTCACAGTGTAGTGAACAACCTAAGAAATCAAGACTAAAAGTGGTGTAAGTAAAAGCAAAACATAGTAGTATAGATTTACTTTATCTAGTCCTTGGCCTATATCCTAATCTGACTTTGGTGCAGGCCACGTTGTTCTTCACTGGTAAACACACACTTTATAAAATAATATTGATGTTTGTCACATGCACAGGATACAGAAGGTGTAAACGGGACCGTGAAAGAGTTACTTGCGTAGTGGAGTCTTGTTTAGACATGTAGCTAGCTAGTTAAACAATTAACCATAATTCAAAATCTAATGCTGCGTTCAAAACAACTGGGAACTCTATGAAAGATATAAACTCGAACTGGGAAATGTTTATTTGAACGGTCATCCAACTCAGAATTCCAACTCGGGGCCTCTTTCTAGAGCTTCTACGTAGATCATACACGTAATGTTACCTAGCGAGCCAGCCAGCTAACATTAGCTAGGTAACAGTAAGCTTTAACTTTGCAATGAAAATTACTTAATGACAAAATTAGAAACGGATAATATCTGAAAATGTCGCTAGACTCTTAACCTTCCGTATACATGGATGAACGCTTCTCCCTCCGTCATGGTTGCACTAAGTTTGAATATGTAGACAGGTTTTCTACAACTACAACAGGTTTTCTTGGACTCTGCATCTGGCAATCATCTCTCTGCTTCCACTGGGCATTCCACTGATTTCAAAACTCAGTCAACTTCTTCTGTGACAAGGACACTGTTTCTTCCCCACCACCTCCAGAAAGTAGTCCATCACAACATTTTCCCACTGAGCTTTGTCGACAGTGCTATTCACTTCAGGGCAACAATGTTGAGCAGTAGCAAAACTTTTTCAGTTCTTCATGATATCTTTAAAAAAAATCAGCAGTAGACAGGATTAGCCACACATACTTAGCAGCTTATGTTATAGACAGAAGCATGCTACATGGCAGACCAATCTGAATTCATCTCTCGGCATGTCCAGCCCATTTTATCTCAGCCAATCATGGCTAGCGGGAAGGTTCCTGTATTTTTCCGTGGCTAAACCAACTAGGCTTGTTGGTTTAAAATGTAACAATTTTATTCATATTTACAGATGACATACACATTTGTTATTAAGGCACATGAAAGTTCACATTCCAGAAGGCATTTCTGTCAAACGTATTTTGAAGAGAAAAAAAGACTCCTGGAAATAGTGACGTGCAGCATAGGCCTAGTTTCTTGAAACGGGTAACATTTAGGGACTGTGGAGGACTCTTGGCTGTGACCCGGTCTACTGCATACAGAGGTTCTATTGCTGAGCAGTCAGGTAAACCCTGGGCCTGTAGACGGCACGCTCCGCCATGCGTGACACTTCCTCCTGCTGAGCAAACATCACACGTACATCTCCATCTCACCATAAACATAATCTTTGACTTGGCTCAAGAAGCTCTGGCTCCTGGTTTAGGCTTACATGCCGAGGATAATGCTATTACTTTCCTTCAGCATTCTGCCTAGTTTTGTCGTCAGCTTCATAACAGAGGGTTACTTTCAGATTGGAGTGTCTGTTGCTGTTTTTTTTTCTTGGTGGTTGTCTCTCACAGATGCAGCTGGATATAATCGCTAATTTCCCAAAGTGTGTGTGTTGGGTCTGTAAGTCCATCCAGTGGGTAGAGGCTTATGGGAAAGCTTCCGAGTGTCTGGCAGAGGGTGAGAGCCAGGCCAGAGTACATAGCAGTCCGCAGAGAGGAGCATACTTCCCATTTTTCAGAGGACTGATCGATCATGCACTTTAAATCCTCCCGTCCACCACTGAGGAGTCACTGATATGTAATGTGGAACGGATCAGCATATAGCACAGCTGTGAAACTGACTGACTGGGCCTTCCTTCCTTCTGCAGGTGGACATGGAAAATTTGTCATGAACCAAAATAAGTGTTTACCAGCTGTGAACGTCTATGTTCAGAATTGGATATGACTTGAGCTGTATAGCTTCTAGTTCTTTTTTTCAATATTTTTGGACACTTTTCCATATGAAGGATCTGTGACCTCCTATTATGTTTTTTACAATTTATTCGGTTGACCTAACAAAAGTCCTAAACACATTATCTTCAGTATCCGCTTTGAAGTCTGCATAATGCATATTACTGTAACAATTGGAAGCGTTTAACTGGCCTATTGTCATTTGTCATAGTCTGAGGTTGGGAGGCCATTTTGTGCTGTTTGTTCTATTGATATTGAAATGCCTCCAGAGCTATTAGCTGGGCAACTAACAAAGAAAGACCTATTTGGGCTCTCCCTCTCTCTCCCATTGCCTCACACACTGACATAGTGTTCTGTTTTTCTGACAACATGCTGGACTCTCTCTCAAGGCCCCAGTCTGCACTGGATGGGTGGGGACCCTTCTTTCTGAGTGACTATGGTGGTAACCTCCATCTTTAATGGGACGTTACATAGCAACTCAAGTGCTACACCAAAGATGGACCACAGCCTGTCGTTTCCAATGGGAACAAATTTGTCATAGTGGGAAAGACAAGCAAGGAGGGGGGCGGAGCCCAGTACAAGTTAGTGACATCCTATTGGTGCGTTCTAGCATGTATTTGCATATTTCTGCTAGGGAACGCCTACTCTGAAGTGCGTGTGTGCAATAACTCAATTTTCCCTTACATTCCTTTAAAACAATGCAATTTGTAAAAACTTTGACAAATGGTAACTTAGTCCACTCTGTTCATAAGAGATTTTAGTCTTGGGAACAGAAGTGTATTAATCAAATGTTAGCATAATGTCCTCCATCTTCTCCCACTGCCGGCCACTGGGCTTCCTCTCATCACCATATTTGCTAGTCAATGGAAATGCCAACGGATGCTTCACACTTATACATCCTGTGAAATATCTGTGGCTACACTCTCCTTTTGCCCAGCAACTTCTGTGTTCAAAGGCCTGGACTGAGATGGTTAGAAGGGAAGTTAAGCTAGTTAAAAGGGAATGATTTCATTCACCCCTTCTGTGACGATTGTTCAAATTACTGGATTCAAACCAGGGACTGTCGTGATGCCTCTTGCACTGAGATGCAGTGCCTTAGACCGCTGCACCACCGGAACCCATGTACACTACCAGTCAAAGGTTTCAGAACACCTACTCATTCAAGGGATTTTCTTTATTTCTACATTGTAGAGTAATAGTGATGAAATCAACTATGAAATAACACATTGAATCATGTAGTAACCAAAAGTGTTAAACAAATCAAAATATATTAGAGATACTTCAAATTGCCTTGATGACAGCTTTGCACACTCTTGGCATTCTCTCAACCAGCTTCACCTGGAATGGTTTTCCAATGGTCTTGAAGGAGTTCCTACATATGCTGAGTACTTGTTGGCTGCTTTTCCTTCACTCTGTGGTCTGACTCTTCCCAAACTATCTCAATTTGGTTGAGGTCGGGGGATGGAGGCCAGGTCATCTGATGCAGCACTCTCCTTCTTGGTAAAATAGCTCTTACACAGCCTGGATGTGTGTTGTCATTGTCCTGTTGAAAAACATGACAGTCCCACTAAGCCCAAACCAGTTGTATCGCTGCAGAATGCTGTGGTACCCATGCTGGTTAAGTGTGCCTTGAATTCGAAATATATCCCAGACAGTGTCACAAGCAAAGCACACCATAACACCTCCTCCATGCTTTACAGTGGGAAATACACATGCCGAGATCAAATTTCCACCGGTCTAAATGTCCATTGCTCGTTTTTCTTGGCCCAAGCAAGTCTCTTCTTCTTATTGGTGTCCTTAGTAATGGTTTCTTTGCAGAAATACAACCATGAATTTTCCTCTGAACAGTTGCTGTTGAGATGTCTGTTACTTGAACTCTGTAAAGATTTTATTTGCGCTGCAATTTCTGAGGCTAGTAACTCTAATGAAATGATCCTCTGCTTCAGAGGTAACTCTGGGTCTTCCTTTTAGGGCTGGGCGGTATACCGTATTTGACTATACACCGGTATTTATGCATGGACTGGTTTGGGTTTTTACTTTACCTTCTATAATGGTATTTGAATGTTTGGTTTGTTAAATGTGATATGCTGTGTGTAATGTCAATATTTATAGTTTTACTCCCCTACTTGAGCCACCCCTTTCTGCTCTCTCTATGCCTCTTTCCAAACAGACCTAGTCCCACCCCCTGTCACTCAAGGAGCGCATTTGTTGTTGCTTGACCACGAGACCCTTTTGTTCCGTCTACATGGTCAATGCAGCACATGCAGCAATGTTGACGACAACGATGTTTCCACTTTGATCTTAATAGAAATCCACAAGCGTTCTATGATTACAATATTAGTTTGTGTCTCTTACATCTGCAAACAGCTAGTTTGTATTTTCTTAACAAGTTAAGCTAAATCGTGTTCGCCACTAATGCTAATAAAAGTACTGAGTCAGAGCAAACGTAGCTAGCTAATACAGCCTGATACCAGTACTAGTGGAGGCTTAAATAAGCATGTTGTTTGTGCAACAGTATCTTCTAAATCAAACAGGAATAGGTGAAGCATGAATATGTTGGCTATATGAATAAAGATTTAATGTAGCCAAAGATTATAGGGTCCCTTAGGGTAGGAACCAAAGTGATGTTCAGTGTTTCCTGTCACAATAACTCGTCCATGACATTTTCAGTCGTTGTCATGTCAAACACTGTATTCAAAGTGTCCACTATTATTTATGTTCTAACTATAGAATGTTTATTATAATTATATTTCCATGATTCCAAAAGTTCATCCAAGTGTTTTGATCTAAATCGCAATTGCAACATTTGGTTAAAAATAAGGTGTAGTATTTTTGCCCATATAGTGGCAGTGTGGAAATGATCTCATTTGAGTGCAGGAAATGCTGTAAATGATTTTAGGTTGAATTGAATGGTATAGACCCATTGAAATAATTTAGAATATATGTGTTGCCACCCTAGGGTCTTGCACTACTCAAAGCAAATTTAGAACTTTTATTAATCAAAAACATAAAATACCGTCAACTTTTTTAAATACATTTACATTTACGTCATTTAGCAGACGCTCTTATCCAGAGAGACTTACAAATTGGTGCGTTCACCTTAAGACATCCAGTGGAACAGCCACTTTACAATAGTGCATCTAAATCTTTTAAGGGGTGGGGGGTGAGAAGGATTACTTTATCCTATCCTAGGTATTCCTGAAAGAGGTGGGGTTTCAGGTGTCTCCGGAAGGTGGTGATTGACTCCGCTGTCCTGGCGTCGTGATATTATATTTTGGCCATATTGCCCAGCCCTACTTCCTTTGGCGGTACTCATGAGAGCCAGTTTCATCATAGCACTTTCTGTTTTTTGCGACTGCACATGAAGAAATGTTCTTAAAATGTTTCGTATTGACTGACCTTCATGTCTTAAAATAATGATGGACTGTCGGTTCTCTTTGCTTATTTGAGCTCTTTTTGCCATAATAAGGACTTGGTCTTTTACCAAATAGGAATATCTTCTGTATACCCCACTGACCTTGTCACAACACAACTGATTGGCTCAAACACATTAAGAAGGAAATAAATTGCACAAATGAACTTTTAACAAGGAATGCACCGATATGACATTTTTGGCCGATACCGATATCCAATGTTTTCCTTGCCCAAAAAATCCCCGATACTGATATAAAAAAAGAAATTGCAGCCAAAAGTTACTTTGTTGGCATTTACGAATGACCCCATTACCAGTAAAACATAATCAAAACCTATTTCATCATACATGTCAAGCAATGAAGTTTCAGGTCTGTCTGTCCGTGGCATCTCTTCCTCGGTGCGTACTGTCACTGTCCGTTTCCATCTTGTCCGGCTGTGTCTACCATTTCACGTAATCCCTGTTTCTTGTCTGCATCGAAGTAGCGGGCCTTGTACCTAGCAAGAATGCCACCGACTCGCTTGTTCACAGCCTCGAGTACTTTTGCAAGTTTTAACCCCATGGTCTGTGTCGGCAGTTTTGTTGAGCAGGCGTTTCAATGCCATGACTGAGGGTATCACGTCTGCTGCAAACGCAGTTGATTAGCTTATTTCTCGAGTCAGTTGTTCGAATGGCACTAGGAGTGTGTTCATGTTTCAAACATGTTCTCAAATGCCATTGAAATGGCAGCAGCGGAATGAGAACCAGCACATTCTTGAGCATGCAGTACGAAATCCTTGTCGACCCACTATGCTGTCAGACTCGGCATGCTCATGGTGCTGACATCGCTAGTCCAAATGTCAGTTGTGAAGCTAATAGCAGTAAGGCAATTAGCTCATAGATGTGCGTTTCAGCATTACCGTATAACTCCGGTAGTGCAACATCTGAAAAACAGCTCCTACTTGGTAGTGTGTTTACCGGGGCTCGAGGTGTCGGCGAAAGCCAACATCATCCACAACAGAGAACGGTTGATTGTTAAAGGAATGAATTTCCCTTATCTTAGCGTTAATGGATTTAGCCTTTGATTTGTCTCGCTAAAATGTCCTTAGTCTTTCAAATGACTGCTCGACTTGAACTTGTTTAGTTGTTGGAAGTGTGAGCTTAGTATTTTTCTGCTTTGTTCTGTGTAGCGCTGTATTTTTAGTGTGTCATCATTACGTTAGATAGGTATGCACATCAGCGTTAAACTAGACATTCGGCCGATGTTGGCATTTTTAGGTAATATCATCCGATTACGATATGCTTACCGATTTTAAAAATATATATATATATATATTTTTAAAAATATTTTTTATATTGTGCATCCCTACTGTTAATTGAAATGCATTCCAGGTGACTACCTCATGAAGCTGGTTGAGAGAATGCCAAAAGTGTGCAAAGGGTGGCTATTTGAAGAATTTCTAATAAAATATATTTGGATTTTTTTTCTTTTTCTCAAATAACTCGTTGAATTGTAGCATGGGAGTCACTTGAAGGTCGCATCTGAAACATGTTGAATGTGGCATGGTTCGTCACATGCTTGTAAACAGTGTAGACTAACAGTGAAATGCTTACTAGAAGGTAGCATCTGAAACACAAAATGTACAAATTACCTCTAGCTGCAGAACATCTCTTTTAAATAATATTTTTGAACCTGAAATTGATACTTACAATGCAAATTCCTTCACCTCCAGTGTCTATTGCAGACTCACAAGTTGACAGTTACCATGTGGATAATGCAGGGACGGAGAGTCAGTGAAACAATTCCACTCAAGAATAAATAAGGGGCTAGCCAGTTCTATCAAAGACAGCCAACCCTCACTAAGTCTAGCTAAGGTAGCTAGCTAGCAAGCAACACATTGGTTGGCTAGCCAAGAACATTTTAACAATAGCTTTGGTAATTACGTTATCTAATACATACATGACATTAACTATACTGGACTCAACTTTAATTTTCAAAATAATTCTTACCTTGGTCAGTCACACTGCACATTGGTGTCAAGCTAGGTAGCTAAGCTGTGTTAGCAAGCAAGGTTCTTCTTCCTCTGTCACCCACCAGGTTAAAAATGTTTTACATGTAAAATAAAATGCCATTATCCACAAGAGCTTTTTTAGTGGTGCTCTTCTCCTTCTGAAGAGTAATTGTCAGTTGGAAGCGGGGCTTGAGGCACGCATTTCAAACTGTGATTGACAGCTCAGGAAATATATTTTTACATATCTTTTTTTTTTTAAACCAATGTTTTTTTAATGTTTTATACTTAGTGGTATAGCTGCAGAATGTGTTTTCAACTACAACTCAATGATCCAACTTTTGCATGCAAAATGTCACTCTGGGAACCTAATGCTAAGGTACCAGAAGTCAATCGAGAATCAACATTATCGTCAGGGTAGAGAAGGTTGTGAGGTGTTTGTTTTTAAACATATTTGATAAATACACTTCCCCCAATATAATTTATTGAAATATATTCCAATCTATAATTTTTCTGTGTGGGTGACCTACCCTAATAAAGCCAGTGCAGCTTTAACCCCAACCCTAGGATATGCTATTGAAGTGTGTTTCCCACACCCGACACCTGTGCAATTACAGCTGCTGATGTGAAATGCCATGCTGCTCCTCTGGCTATATTGATCCCTGTGTCTAGGTCAGATAACATTTCAGGTCTGTCGAAGGCTTTAGAAAGCAGCTATGAACATAATACTCAGCTATGCAATGGTATTACATTGAGTTACTGCATGCTAACACGCTCTGTAGATCTGTTTTAATTTCTCTTCATGGGCTGTTATAGCCGAGCAGTTTGCATACACAAGGATATATCATTAGTTATTGCTGACATGAACATTCCGAAAGTGTTAGATTTCTACTGAGAGAAATATCCAATATACTTTAAGCTCCACTCCTTGGAGGCTGACTGACTACATGCTGCTCTCATCTGCTCTCACTGTGGTGTTCAGTGTTCCTCCTCTACATGTCATTAAAACTGGTTCTGCCTGGCCCCCTGTCAACACACACACACACACACACACAGATAAATAATTCCATCTAGACACCATTGCCTTAGAGCAATCAAAAAACGATACATACCTTGGACTAAACATCAGCGCCACAGGTAACTTCCACAAAGCTGTGAACGATCTGAGAAGGCAGAAGGAACATAAAATTTGACATACCAATTAAGCTTTGGCTAAAAATACTTGAATCAGTTATAGAACCCATTGCCCTTCATGGTTGTGAGACCTGGGGTCTGCTCACCAACCAAGAATTCGCAAAATGCGACAAACACAATTGAGACCTGCATGCAAAAATATCCTCTGTGTACAAGATAAAACACCAAATAATGCATGCAGAGCAGAATTAGGACGATACCCGCTAATGATCCAAATCCAGAAAAGATGTGTTAAATTCTACAACCACCTAAAATTAAGCAATTCTCAAACCTTCCATAATAAAGCAATCAACAACAGGAGATGAACCTGTAGAAGAGTCCCCTCTAAGCAAGCTGTTCACAAACAGAGCCCCAGGACCAGCAACACAATTATACCCAACCAAATACAGAGCGAACAAAAATAGTTATTTCCAATGTGTCAAGTAATTAACAAAAAAAACAGAGCAAACTAGAATGCTATTTGGCCCTAAACAGAGAGTACTGACCCAAACTTAAGGAAAGCTTTAACTATGTGCAGACTCTGTGAGCATAGCCTTGCTATTGAGAGAGGCCGCCGTAGGCAACACTAGCTCTCAAGAGAAGACCGGCTATGTGCACACTGCCCACAAAATGAAGTGGAAACTGAGCTGCACTTCCTAACCTCCTGCCAAATGTATCACCATATTAGAGACGCACATTTCCCTTAGATTACACAGACTCACAAAGAATTTGAAAACAAATCCAATTTTTGATAAACTCTCATATCTATTGGGTTAGCAATCACAGCAGCAGGATATGTGACCTGTTGCCACAAGAAAAGGGCAACCAGTGAAGAACAAACACCATTGCAAATACAACCTATATGTATGTTTATTTATTTTCCCTTTTTTACTTTAACTATTTGCACATCATTACAACACACATGACATTTGAAATGTCTTTATTCTTTTGGATCTGTTGTGAGTGTAATGTTTACTGTTAAATTTTGTATTGTTATTTATTTCACTTGCTTTGGCAATGTAAACCTATGTTTCCCATGCCAGTAAAGCCCCTTCAATTGAAATCAAATTGAAATACAGAGAGGGGAGAGGGACAGAGTGCCTGGCCATTTTAGTAGGCTACAGGACACTGTCCTCACCAGTGCAAGTATCTGTCGTCCCTGTCTATCTATTCACAGAGAGGCCTGTTTGTGTGTGTATAATGGACCACTGATTACAGTAATGCTGGTGATGGGAGACAATGACACACAGGCAATAACACAGCCATGCAGAGAGACACAGCTCCAGCCCGAGAAGGAGTGTGTGTGTGCATGTATGTAGAGAGAGGATTCTCTCTGCTCTCTACTGGTGCAGCTGTGACTTCCATAGCTGGCTCTGGGTTTTGTTAGTGACTCTGTCAAACCATTTGTGGAATGCCACTTTTCATTAAAAGTGCTTGAGATGGTTTTTTTTTGGCTTCATAGAGGCGTCAAACTCTTCAAACAACAAGACGCTGTCAGTGACACACAAACAATTTGGTCGCCTGGCTGCAGTCTTGGTTTGAAGTAATCGACTAAGTAGATTGTCATTATGCAGCAGTCAATGTATGTGATGACTCCTCACCCTTTGGGGACATGTTTATTATTACTGTTGTGACTAGGGCTGTGGCGGTTTCGTCAGCCGGTGATTGTCAACCAAATAACTGTCGGTCTCACGGTGATTGACTGTTAATTAACATAAACACATTTAGCATCTTCTGGCTTCCACACATGGCCTACAAGACATTTTTTTAACGTCCATGTAAGGTAATATAGCCTACACCTTCACAATAAATCCACCATTTTATTTTAGAAAGATCTAAACGTAGCATAATATGAAGAAAATGTAGTCTATTTCAGAAAAGAATGGCGTACTCTGAGTTGTCCTGGTGTGGCTATGCCAAATGGCTGTGGGCTACACTATTTTATATAGCAGATGAGATTTGCTTATAATTCCACTGCATTATATTATGAAGAATACAATTGAACAAAGCTGAATAAAATATAAATATTTTCTCCCAACGATTTCAGGGAGTGCGCACATGCGGCTATTGTGTTGAGCTGTTAACAAAGAAATAGGTACTCCTATATGCTTAATTTAGAGTTATTAATGTAACTTCAGTTCTAAAAACGTTGAGCTATAGGTTTTTATTTTCAATACATTTTAATACATGAGACTAATGATTTTGAAAAGTCACTTGAAAGGCATGAGCTCTGCTTTTTAAAAGTTTTTTTGCGCAGGCTGTACACACTTCATCAGTCTCATTCATAATTTGACAAGCACTTGATAACGGCTCGAATTTCACAGCGGCATCCGCTTTGTGTCTGTAATGCACCCTAAAAAAATCCATGCCTTTTGTGGCCCGGAGTACTGCGTTGTGCAGTATTACTGCGTTGTGCAGTATTACTGCGTTGTGCAGTACTACTGCGTTGTGCAGTACTACTGCGTTGTGCAGTATTACTGCGTTGTGCAGTACTACTGCGTTGTGCAGTACTACTGCGTTGTGCAGTACTACTGCGTTGTGCAGTACTACTGCGTTGTGCAGTACTACTGCGCAATCCGAAGCGTCTCACTCACGTGGCTCTCCGTCACGTGATCTGGTCTTTCTCACAGGCTACAAGTTAAGATAGACACATCGGGGATGCAACTGTGCGCGTCCTTATCAATGCCGAGGTGCATATAAAAGATTTTGGAAGAACTGTCCATGTTTACAAACAAGATGAGTAGGCCTAACGAACAACAGAAGCACTAGCCTTTTATCCCCCATAGTACAAAAGCCAACCTATTCTGTGAGAAAGAAATATTCCTAACAGTCTGGGACAGTTGTGTTATTTGATGGATCCCAAATTAATACAACCACTAGCATACATTTGTTGTTGTATTTGTTCAGTTAAGAACAAATTCTTATTTTCAATGACTGCCTAGGAACAGTGGGTTAACTGCCTGTTCAGGGGCAGAACGGCACATTTGTACCTTGTCAGCTCGGGGATTTGACCTTGCAACCTTCTGGTTATTAGTCCAACACTCTAACCACTAGGCTACCCTGCCGCAACAGCCCTAGTTGTGACTCGTTTTAGTGACGTTTGTTGTGAACACACTGGAAACAAATCAGCAGCATTAACAGCAGGCCCTAGATGACTATTTTCCTGTCTGTGCATGGCCAACCACAGAGGTTTACTTGTGTTGCTGACTTGTAATGATATGCTTGGTCAAGTCTGTTTTTCTTTTTTTTATTTTCTTTTTTAACTCCCCCCCCCCCCCCCCCCCCCCCCCCCCGGGGTTGGCTCAGCTGCCTGCCTGCACCCTGCCTGCCAACCTGCCTGCCACCTAGACCTACTTTAAAGGAATGTTTGGAAGCCTCCAATAGGTGTGGTGTAGTAAGTATAGGATGCTGACAGACCAACAGTGAGTTTGTACAGTACCAGTCAAAAGTTTGCACACCTACTCATTCAATTATTTTATATATATATATATAAAAAACGTTTTTTTTTTTTTTTTTTCCCCCTACATTGTAGAATGATAGTGAAGACATCAACTATGAAATAACATGTAATAATCAAAAAGAAAATGAACAAATCAAAATATATTTGAGCCACCCACAGGCCACGCAGGATGTCATTTAGCCAAGGTGTGTCTTGTTTCCTCACTGAGCAAGTAAAACAGCTGGTTAGGAAATGTAGGCGCCAACAGGAGGTAAATGGAGGAATCTCCGGAAAGGCCGTCTGTCTGGACTCAAGACTGTTGTGTACAGTAACCTGAGTTTAAGGTCTTCTGTAAAAGTGAGACAATGGGTTACATTTAAATGTCACATTAATCAAATATAAGACATGGCCCATGAGAATAACCATATTAAAGGTATTTAATTGAGGAAATATCAGGAAGCCCAGAGGATGAACACACCTGATTGCTGTATTTCCTCTTCACCCCCTCCAGCTCTCCCTCCCTGCTTCCAACTCCCTCCCTTCCCTTGTCACAATCACAACTCATACAGTAGTCCTGAGGATAGCGATGATGAATCATTTTATCAGTCATGTTAAGGGTGTATACCATCCTTTCAGGACTTTTTATCCTTGTCTAAATCTGTCCGGTTAGTCACATGTCTAGCTTTAACTTTGTGCCGTTATAAAGTATTTTGTCTCCGGGACAAACATTTTCTACCTAACTGTCTGTTAGACATACAATACTGGTCCTGTGTGTTTCGTTCACACCCTCTGCTGTCTGGGTGGGGACAAAGACGCAGAGGAGCTTGACAAAACAAGCATTGAGTGTCTAAGTGGTATATATTATATATTTTGGCTCTTGTTGCCAGCATTGGAATAGAGCAGTCTTATTCACAGATGCTTGTTCTGTATTGTGAGCTTGTCTTATGGTGTGAGTTGTATTGGAGAGCAGAATCTCTGAATAGTATGGAACATACTAGAACTCTGCAAGGGTCCTCTTATTCTATGGAATGACATCACTGCTATATCATCCACCCTTGAGGATAGTTTGACATTTTAGTCTCTTGAAGGAAGTAGGCAATTACAGAAAGACTTGACCTACTTTCCAACCTAAACTTGAAGCTTATTTTGTTGGCGTCATCTATGTGTCCAATCATCTATTTAACAAAATGTTAGACAGTGGAAGAATGCTCTCTCTCCTCTCTCCTCTCTCTCATATGTCTGTGCAGGGCTGTGTTTCCTGTTTTAGCATGCATTGTCACCACCCCCCAGTGAAAAGTGAGCCCTCTGTTCACCCCACCTTGACCTCTGACTTGCATACCTGTCACTACCCTGTCCCTCCGTGTTGGACCTTTTACAGGTTATAAGGTGTTGAGATCAGAAATGCTGTAATGTGTAAAAGTGATAGGCTTACAGTACTGTACATGCAGAAGTTTATTAGGAAATCATTTGGAGCTAGAATTGGTTAACTATATTGAATGAAATTCTGTACATCTTGATTTGATAACAGCTGCCCACAAGAAATAATTTCCAGCTTTACTCCCATCAACAAAAAATGAACTTATTTTTAGGCTAAATTAGCCTGTTTTTTTTCTTTGTGAAATCTGGCTTTCAAACAATGAAAACAACTGCTAAATGTAGACATCCTAATTTGGACAGCTGTTATCAGATGTCCAGTAGAGTTGAACCTCGTAGCTGTTAACCCCTTCTTCCTGGTTATTTGGAAAATAAGGACATGCATGAGTGATCAGAGGGAGTTAAAGCTACGGTAGGAGATTACTGACTCACTCTAAATCAATCAACAGGTTACAAAGTGCTTGAGCAGCATTGACGCCTGACTGAAGCGATATTGAACACACACACACACACACACACACTGGTAATGATTAACTACCAGGGTTTTCCTTCTCCATTCCCATGGTGTGAAGCTTCCAGCTCCACCATGTTTACTTACACAAAATCACTGACCGTAATGGTGTCAGTGGATACAATAACCCTGCTCTGACACACACACACACACACACACATCATATTAACTGTTTATTAATATGGACGTTTTGTGTCTTGATGTTTTTAATTTTGTCTGCATTAGATGCTCAGACAAAAGAGCCACAATGCTCCTCTACCCTTCTGGTGTGACTAACATGGAATTAACAGAGTGTTGTTGGTTTACCATCGGCTGTGGGTAATGCAGTGCCAAATGCCACGGTAATGATGTATCAGTGCTAAGCTACTTTCATAAGTGTATATCATATTACATGCCATCTTTTGACATTTTTCCATGTATTAATACTCATGTTCATGTATACCATGTGACCTTACCAGGCAAAAGTCTAGTTAGGCTATAACTTGGCCATATAGCTCGGTAAAAACTGCTGCAGATGATGTATCTGAACATTCGTCCATGCTTAGCTAATTGAATAAGTGGACAGTATCATAGCACGCTATCTTAACATTCCATATGTCTGTTCCCTCCAGGGAAATGTGTGGGTGTAGAGGACTACCACCAGGCTGCTGAGTGAACCTTTATGCCCAGAAAACAGCACCCAGTATGGACATCATGGAAGACTTCCCTCTCCCACCTCCTGAAAGTAAGTAATGCCAACATCCTCCCTCTCTTCCCCTCTCTCTCTCGGACTCAATCTCTCCCAGCACATCTAAACCCCCCCCTGAACACATGCTGCTACCCAGACCTGTATATATATTACACACACACTTGTGTGTGTGGACACTCCTTCAAATTAGTGGATTTCAGCAACACCCATTGCTGACAGGTGTATAAAATCTCGCACACAGCCTTGCAATCTCCATAGACAAACATTGGCAGTAGAATGCCCTTACTGATGAGCTCTAACTTCATGGGATGCCACCTTTCCAAATAGTCAGTTCGTCAAATTTCGGCCCTGCTACAGCTGCCCCGATCAACTGTAAGTGCTGTTATTGTGAAGTGGAAACCCCTAGGAGCAACAAAGGCTCAGCCGTGAAGTGGTAGGCCACACAAGCTCACAGAATGGGACCGTCTGTCCTCGGTTGCAACACTCACTGCCCCTGGAAGCAACTTCAGCACAATAACTGTTCGTTGGGAACTTCAGGAAATGGGTTTCCATGGCCGAGCAGCCGCACACTAGTCTAAGATCACCATGCGCAATGCCAAGCGCAGGAAGGAGTGGTGTAAAGCTTGCCGCCATTGGACTCTGGAGCAGTGGAAACGTGTTCTCTGGAGTGATGAATCACGCTTCACCATCATCCACCATCTGGCCGTCCAACAGACGACTCTGGGTTTGGCAGATGTTTGGCAGAATGCCACAATGCGTAGTGCCAACTGTAAAGCTTGGTGGAGGAAGAATAATGGTCTTGAGCTGTTTTTCACGTTCGGCCTGGGCCCCTGAGTTCCAGTGAAGGGAAATCTTAACACTACTGCAGACAATGACATTCTAAATGATTCTGTATATCCAACTTTGTGGCAACAGTTTAGGGAAGGCCCTTTCCTGTTTCAGCATGACAATGCCCCCTTGCACAAAGCAAGATTCATACAGAAATGGTTTGTCGAGATTGGTATGGAAAAACATTTACATTTACATTTAAGTCATTTAGCAGACGCTCTTATCCAGAGCGACTTACAAATTGGTGCATTCACCTTATGACATCCAGTGGAACAGTAGTGCATCTAAATCTTTTAAGGGGGAGGGGGGGTGAGAGGGATTACTTTATCCTATCCTAGGTATTCCTTAAAGAGGTGGGGTTTCAGGTGTCTCCGGAAGGTGGTGATTGACTCCGCTGTCCTGGCGTCGTGAGGGAGTTTGTTCCACCATTGGGGGGCCAGAGCAGCGAACAGTTTTGACTGGGCTGAGCGGGAACTGTACTTCCTCAGTGGTAGGGAGGCGAGCAGGCCAGAGGTGGATGAACGCAGTGCCCTTGTTTGGGTGTAGGGCCTGATCAGAGCCTGGAGGTACTGAGGAGCCGTTCCCCTCACAGCTCCGTAGGCAAGCACCATGGTCTTGTAGCGGATGCGAGCTTCAACTGGAAGCCAGTGGAGGGAGCGGAGGAGCGGGGTGACGTGAGAGAACTTGGGAAGGTTGAACACCAGACGGGCTGCGGCGTTCTGGATGAGTTGTAGGGGTTTAATGGCACAGGCAGGGAGCCCAGCCAACAGCGAGTTGCAGTAATCCAGACGGGAGATGACAAGTGCCTGGATTAGGACCTGCGCCGCTTCCTGTGTGAGGCAGGGTCGTACTCTGCGGATGTTGTAGAGCATGAACCTACAGGAACGGGCCACCGCCTTGATGTTAGTTGAGAACGACAGGGTGTTGTCCAGGATCACGCCAAGGTTCTTAGCGCTCTGGGAGGAGGACACAATGGAGTTGTCAACCGTGATGGCGAGATCATGGAACGGGCAGTCCTTCCCCGGGAGGAAGAGCAGCTCCGTCTTGCCGAGGTTCAGCTTGAGGTGGTGATCCGTCATCCACACGGATATGTCTGCCAGACATGCAGAGATGCGATTCGCCACCTGGTCATCAGAAGGGGGAAAGGAGAAGATTAATTGTGTGTCTGCATAGCAATGATAGGAGAGACCATGTGAGGTTATGACAGAGCCAAGTGACTTGGTGTATAGCGAGAATAGGAGAGGGCCTAGAACAGAGCCCTGGGGGACACCAGTGGTGAGAGCATGTGGTGTGGAGACGGATTCTCGCCACGCCACCTGGTAGGAGCGACCTGTCAGGTAGGACGCAATCCAAGCGTGGGCCGCGCCGGAGATGCCCAACTCGGAGAGGGTGGAGACTTGACTGGCCTGCACAGACCTGACCTCAACCACATCGAACACCTTCCGATGAATATTGAACGCCGACTAGGCCAGGCCTAATCACCCAACATAAGTGCCCAACACCTCACTAATGCTCTTGTGGCTGTATGGAAGCAATTCCCCGCAGAAATGTCCCAACATCTAGTGGAAAGCCTATAGCCGCAAAGGGGGACCAACTCCATATTAATTTTGGGATGAGATGTTCGACTAGCAGGTGTCCACATACTTTAGATCACATAGTGGTGGATGTAGCTCATTGTCCTGAGATGGTATATTTTTTTTCTTTCTTTTTTTTGTAACAGCAAGTGCAGTCTATTGTAATGTTTTAGCAACATTAACTAACAGGTCTCCAAAGGGTGTTTCAGCTCATGGTGATGGCCATCTAGGTATTCTATGGATTTATTCTGTTCGTGTTGATGAAGTAATAGGTTTGACACGTCTGTTTTGGTGGACACACTCATGGTCAGCTCAGCTCCCAGAGTGCCTTTCAAGATGGACATAGCAGAGTGTGCAAACAACACATTCCTCTCCTCCTCCGCTGCTCTGGATCTTGTGGGCCACAGAACGAAGGAGTGAGGAGGAGGAGAAATGTGCCACGACTGCGAAGAGCAGACAATGTGCGTCAGTATCCAAGCCCGGGCTGACTACTGCAGCATCTCTCTCACACACACACACACACACACACACACACCCACACACACACCCCTCGGAAAGGAACAGGCCAGATAAATCCCTCAGTTGCCTTGTTGCCGTGGCGATGCTGGAGCACATCGTAAGCCAATGACTCATTGAGCAGAGCAGTGTGGCAGACGGGAGAGGAGGGGAGGCACAGGAACAGAATCCATATTGTGGTTATGAATTAACAATGGGTGCTGGGGACAGGCCTAGTGTGTGTGCTGACTAGAGACCATTGAGAAGACTGCAAGTACGCACATTCTCACAGAGCCAACTGTCTATAGCTTCTTCATCCACACTCGATTGTGACCAAATTATTGAATGGGCAATTGATGTGAATCATCTGTTCAACTTTTAATGCAATCCCTCTTACATCACATCCAGCTCTGCTTTACTTGGCCCTGCCTGTGCTTCAGAGAGTAGACATGAAGAATGTTAGAATGAATATTCATCCCATGGCTCAGCAGTGATACAGACCTCTTCAGCAGCGGCTAGCTTTTCCCTATCTGTCTAACTGGTCCAACACAGCTGTTCATTACCACGGCTGATTAAATCTCTTTCCAGCTTTTCTCTCCTAATGTTCTGCTCTAGCGCTTTCACTGACGTTTAGTTTTGTAGCTTGCATAAAGGTCACGGGTCACAGAGCCCATAGTCAATCATAATGGTGATTTAGACTAGAGTGGTCATCGTGCTGTGGAACTCAAAGCTTTTGGGTCCCTGAGACGTTGGTCTGTGTAGTATGTATCAGAACCACTTTGGTGAAGGACTTATTTAACAGGTAGTTTAGTCCTGCGGGGTTAGTAACTAACCTCTTTGGCGCAGGCGTGCCGCTAGACCCACCTCAAGAACATCCGGTGATTGCAGAGCGCCAAATTCAAAATACAGAAATGATCTTTAAACCGATGTATAACACTTGTATTTTTATGAATGTTTATTATGATTAACTTCTTGTTAATCCTGCCGCTTTGTCAGATTTCAAAAAGGCTTTACGTCAAAAACATACAAACATTTTCAAACCAAGTGGAGGAGTCAAAGTCAGAAATGGCAATAAAATTACTTACTTACCTTTTTGAAGTAAGTAACTTTAGAGTTTTCTATCCAAATCTACCAATTATATGCATATCCTAGCTTCTGGGCCTGAGTAACAGGCAATTTACTTTAGGCACGCTTGTCATCCAGATGTCAAAATACTGCCCCCAAGCCCAAAGAAGCTAACGAGTTGTGTAAGTGATGCGGTTGATGGTTAGTGGGCCTAACCTAAGTTAGGTAAGTAAGTAAGGCTAAGTTGACATTAACCAGTGTTTGTAACGGCTGTATAAACGTCAGCGCAGAGTCAGACAGGAAGTACTTAGCCAGGACAGGAAACATAACTGATATAAATGAGGGTCAAGAAGAAAATGGTATAGGCCTATACTGAGAAAGCTGAGTAGAAAATCTTCTCATTTAAAAAATGCAAAGTGGGAAATTAAGAGTTGTAACCTCTGATTTGGTCATTCAGGAAATTGGTCATTCAGGAAATTGGGCCAGACATTTTTCACACTTTCTTAGTAGGAACAGTCAGGATATGAGAGTTCACTTTGTAGGTTAACCTAGTCATGGGGAAGCCTGAATCCTGATAGGACAGTGTTTGTACTGGGACTGAGTCACATGAGGAATCTGTGGTATGTTTAAGAGCAGAGGCATGCCAGTTTCTGTTAGAAACTCAGCTCGGACCAGGGAGGTAAAGAAGCAGTTTCAGATGGGGTCGTGACCTCCTAAACTGGAGCTACTGCCTCCCATAGGGGAACTGTGGTATAGGACTCTGGATCCAATAGGAAGCCCATGGACATAGACTCTTGTGGAGAGAAAGGGAAGTTTGAATGGGCTGAATACAGAGCATTCCTTTCATCTATTCCACCAGATGCGTTATGTCACCGTCTGTGAATTATTTCACCAGCATTCCGGCAGGCATTTTGATGTTTTGTCTTTTTCTTTTCACACCTTACCGCCTTTTCATCAACCCTTTATACCCCTTCCTCTTTATCTGTCCTACTTCACCTCCTTTGTTCAGTATGGCAGGTCCTCACCCGTCCGCTGTCAGAAAGTACCAGAGATGTGCTCTCACAATGCCTGTCGATTTTAATTTGAGCATTTTTGGGGGGTTCTTCTACGCCTTACAATGGTGTCAGTCAGTGTCCTCAATCTGTCACATGTTCAGTTGAACAAACCTACTGGGACTAACCCAACACACAACCCTCCCAATGGAACCTCCTCTACCTTAGCAGTGAAAAGAACAATAAACTGTATAGAGAGAGCAGGTTGCCCCTAACCCAAAACACCATGTCACTTTAAGAGTACTCCTCTGAATGAGGTCTACAATGACATTATAATTCCATATAAACCCTCAGCAGTTTAGGTCAGAGAGGGAAAGTCACCTCTCCATAGTGTTTTATAGACTGCATTCCTTCAGTTTTATTTAACTAGGCAAGTCGATTACGAACACATTTTTATTTACAATGACGGCCTACTGTTCACCCTCATACTACTGTAGCTGAGTGGGGCCCTATTCATACAGGGATGCCTAGGCCTGTTCTGGAACACAAGTGCTGCATCTCAATAGTATAAAGTGACTTCCGTTCCTCATTTCCATTTCTTCATCCACACCGATCTGAAAGGAGAGGAAGCCATTTTGGACTGTTGAGATACAGCCTAGCAAGAATGGGAAAGACCGTGGTTTTCCTGGTCACTGGGGGTGTGACAACTCTTTTTCCTGTTCGCCTAATTGCATTGTGGGAAGACAATTTGTTATTTGCCTCCTGTGTGTCAGTTAGTCATTGGTTTCTTTGAACAGAAAGTAGCAGGTATATTTTTTTACTCTGTCATTAGTTTGTTTTAGCAAGACCTTTTTAACTATTGTGCACAACCTCTAATGTTCCCATAACATCCCCATAACGTTCCCATAATGTTCCATGTTCAACTTAAACTTGCAGGGCTTGTTTTAGGCTGATATCTGATCTCTTGGATCAATACCCAAACGTTAGTTCATTAAAGAAATTGGCAAGTACTACTAGTTGTCTTGCATTACAGGCAAAATCCTCGAGGAAAACCTGGTTGTCTGCTTTCTACGAGACAGACATGGGGAGATTTTAATTCACCTTTCACCAGGACAATAACCTAAAACACAAGGCTAAATCTATACAGGAGTTGCTTACCAAGAAGACAGTGAATGCTCTGGGCGAGGCAGATTTAAATAACTATGGCAAGGCCTGGAAAATGGTTGTCTAGCAATGATCAACAGCCAATTTGACAGAGCGTGAATTAAAAAAATAATAATAAATGGGTAAATGTTGCACAATCTTAGACTTCCGCAGAAAGGCTCCCAGCTGTAAACGCTGCTGAAGGTGATTCTAACATGTATTGACTCAAGGGGTTAAATTGATCTAATCAAGATTATATTAGTATTTTAATTTTGTATTAATAGTACAGAGTATTTTGTGTAGATTGTATTTTTTTTTAAACCATTTTAGTCCCACTTTGTAACACAACAAAATGTGGAAAAAGTCCAGGGGTATCAATACTTTCTGAAGGCACTGTATACGTTAGCTGTGTTGATCTGATTCTCTCCCTCTCTCCTCTCTTAGTGTTGGTGGACGATGTGCCCTATGCGGATGAAGAAGAGGGGGAGCAGTTTGAATTTGATGACAGTGGGGATGAGGTCCCTGAGGCAGACCGGCTGCCCCCCGCCCCTCTGGCCCCTGACTACGGGGCCCAGGCCAATGGTGTGGCCCCAGAGCCAGAAGGAGCAGACCCCGAACACCACCTAGAGGGGCAGCCCTCAGACCCCCCAGCAGCGACAGCGACTGTGGACACAACTACTGCTACAGTTGCCGCATCACTTCCAGTTCCAGCTACTATGGCCACAACAGACACAGCAGTTGTGGCTGCAGCAGAAGGGGAAAAAGCTTCAGCAGTCCCAGTCCCAGCTGACACAGACAGTGACCTACCCCCTCCTCCACCTTCAGAGGACTCCTCTCCTTTAGGAACAGACTCTGTTGGTTAGTGGAAACAACCGTTCAGTGTTCCTCTTTAGAACCTGGAGCTCTGAAGATGGGCTCTCTTTTGTCTCGCCGTAGTCCAAATATACACAAATAATGTACCTCCAAAAGCATATCATAGCTCCACACTCAGTGGTTGCTGTACAGTAGAGGGTGTCATGCAATCCATCAGTGCATGTTGTGACTATTGCCTCCACATGTTATATAACCTCATTCTGGCACATGCTCCATGTCTGGCAGGGATAGACGATAGCACCGCCCATCTCTCTCATGACCCCTGGAATCGCTGGCTGCAGGGTTACTCCTGGAATTCATTAAAATAATATATGCCATTTAGACTCTTTATCTAAAGCGACTTACAGTCATGCGCGGATTAAGTTTTACATATGGGTGGTCCCGGGAATCGAACCCACTACGCTGGCGTTACAAGCGCCATGCTCTCTACTGTTGGACCGTAAACACACAGCTGTCTCTGTCTGAACCAAGCAGATTGGAGTATTAAGAAAATTTGCTGTAAACCACAGTCAGTATTCTTCTTCAGTGTTCTCCAATGATCTTATTCACTTAACCAAATTGCTCTTATGAAATGTTATGGCACTACCTTAAAGTATTTCGGAGCTGCAAAGTAATCCAGTACCAAACTAGTTCCAGCACATTCAGAGCATCCAGCAACTGTAGCTGTGTTGTATTGATGGGGGCTCATTTGGGGCTAACAGACTGTATTACATTTCCATTTTAGATAAGGAAGTGTCCAGCGATGACCCTCCCCCAGCCAACCCTAGGACCACCTCCCAGAAGAAAGTCAACCCCTACTCTGTGATTGACATCACCCCCGTCCAACTACAGCAGCTGGAGCAGCAGCATGGGCTTGCCCCTCCCTCACCGGTTGAGAGGGTGGGAGGAGAGGAGGGGGAGGGACAGGATGTTTCACCCACCAGCCCCCCCTGTGTCCCCCCGGGTTACTCTGTGCCTGTGCCCTGTGGATACGCCACCCCCTCTGGCGTGCCCCTTATCACGCCAGCCTACACCACGCCCATCATCATCCGACACTTCTCTCTGGACGAGGACGGTAAAGGAAGAACCCACCCAGAGTGGAAACCTGTAGAAGGATTTGAACAGACGTTCCTCTTCTATTCTTTCTACTCTGTCCTGCATTCATATCTCGAACTTCAGAATAGCGTGGTGTAATGTATTTTATAGATTGTTTCTACAATGAACCGAGCACTCAATAATGTGGTGGGCATGACTGTTCAAACTTTGACTTCCTTTTCCTATGATGGAATTCCCCCGTCCTCTCCCCTACTGACTTTGAGATGAGAGTCTATGGCACCTGCATGCTCTGTACTCTCAACTCAGTTTTCCTCTGCTTTCTCTATCGCATTCCTTTTTTCCTAAAGCCTTGCCACAAGGAAGTGGGGGCTAAATTTAGCCGCCCACTAAATTCTGTGTTGGCGTTGAGGATTTTCCTGTTTTCTTTCAATGTTACTGTAGAACTTTTCAAATTCGTAGCTTGGCCAGTCTGGGGGAAAATTGCAGTGTAATTTAAGCTAGCCAACATATCACAGAGTCACTCCTGTGAAAAATACTAAGACATTTGGAGTGTTTTGTGAAAGTATTTTAAAGGGTATATTCTGGAGTTAAAATGCCAATATATTGATTGTTCCAATATACTGTAAGGTTGTTCTGTAGGAAATATTCTGAAACGTAGGCCTATCGTTAATATAATATAGAAGTTCATCATTGCAGTTTTTAGAATGAGCAATGCATTCTGAAGTATCTTTATAGCTCTTTAATACAAGTTTAGTTTCAGTGATGGCTGCCCCCTGGTGGTACAAGGTTTATTGCAAACTGCACATTTTAGGTCATGTTTTTATTTATTGAAGGAGAAGTCCACGTTCATTACTGTTTCTCTCGCTCTCTCCCTTCAGTTACTGTGGTGGCGACATGCAACACTTCTGTAGACAGGTGAGTGACTCTCCTGTCAGGCTCTTTCATCACTAATCTGCTTTATGTCATCTAGTTGATCTTCCAGAATTTGTGATTATGTGGCATCTTGGTTATTTGCATTGGAATAGCAGGTGGTTATTATTTCTCTTTTCATTCAAGTGTCTTTAGTGAAGAGTATCCTGCCATCAGGGAGGAGGATGCTTTGTCCAAATGGGTGTCGGACCCTGCAAACACAGCCTGGATGGAAAGTAAGTACTCGTTCTCTTCTCATTTAGCTACCAGTGAGAAATGTCTTTTCCTGACATTTTCTGTCCTGTTTATGTTTACCTAGTATTTACTACAGAATTGTGGTAACAATGATGCATACTTTTTGGCCTGCTTAGAACACCACAGGACGGACATTAAGGTTTTCAGTGCACCCTGAGTCCACCACCAAGTCCCATGCACATTGCATGATTATGCAGATTTCAGGTTTCTGTCTCTTTTTTTTCTACTTCTCAAATGAAACACCAGACCCTTCCTTCCTTCCTCTAGCTCCTTTTGAGGAACCGGGCCCTTTGTGTGGTCTTGCCTCTCCTCAGTTCCCTGAAACTGTATTTTGTCCGTTGTGGGAAGATTTGTTGCACGTTGAGAACTTTAATTCGTTCGAACATGGTTGCTTTGTCATTTAGATCCAGATGAAGTAATTTATGATGACGTGCCCAGAGAGAACTCTGATTCAACTACAGGTTAGTGCAGCATTCTTTCTGTGCTCCTTTTATCCTGCTTTCATTGTACTGTCATTGCCCTTTTGCCACAGTGTCTGAGTACTTCTGCATAGTCTGAACTCTTTTGCATTTCTAAAACATAATGTGCTGGAAATATTCATCAGTTTAATGTCATGTGCCCCTAGCCTAACACAGTTTTGATTATGTTCTGTTGATGCCCTAGAACTGACATATAGAATTAGTTATTTATGCCAAGGAGTTTTGAGCTGACTTGCTGTACATGAACACAGTGTAACATTGCAGTTTAATATATTTCACCCTGATTTTTATGCTGTTCCCCTTGGTTTTAACCTTTTGCTGCCCCCCCCCCCCCAGAGCCAGATGAGATGATCTATGACGATGTGGAGTTTGGGGAGGAGGGCTGTGGCAGCTCCCTAGACAACGGTTGGAGCTCCAGCGAGTTTGAGAGCTACGACGAGCAGAGTGACGGGGAGGGCCAGGGGGAGAACGGCCTGCCTGATGCCTTCATGAGAGGGAAGACACCACAGAAGAAGACCACCCATGTATGTAAACTAAGCACCTTACCCTCCCGCTGTCTACAGACCTGTCCTTCTGTGGAGGGTGGAGAGGGGGTGAGAAGAGTTGGGATTTGGGTACAAGAAATTGAGGACAGGAGGGGGAATATACAGTAATATACTGTATACTATAGGGAGTAGAAGATTGAGAGAGAACAGGAAGGTTCTGTGTATTATCTTCATTCACCAGGAGATGTACAAGGTGCAGATGGACACCACAGAAGAGAAGCTAAAGAAGGGAAGTTTTATATCGGGATCTTGAACAGACAAGGAAGTAGAATCAGTGGGACACAATGAATACCTAAAAAGATCATATCCAGTTAAACGGGAGATTTCAAGCATATTTCAAATGATTACTACTTGAGCTAATGTAAATACACCGTAGGCTTATTCTTGCCTTCTGGCTGCACATGTTATTACTATGTTCCTGATAATATACAGTTCATTTGTGTATTTGGTTTGAAGTGAATGGCCCGCTTGTTTTTTCAGCCCAGAGGTCTTGCCAGGGAAACCCCACGGTTATTACTCAGCTGGCTGCACAAACTGACTGCTTGGCTTCTTTAGGAGAAATAGCCCCTGTTAAGATGAGTATCTGGGGTGGTAGACGAAATAGGAGTAAGGAGGCGAGGCCTTAGCTGAGGTGAGAGTGGGCGGGTTGGCGCGAGGGCATGATCTTCTCTGGCTGAGCACCTTCAAAGGAACGGTCTGGTAACGCTTCAAATTGCTCTGCTTTCGTTTAGCTTTCTCAAGATCTGACACGCTTGAAAGAACACTATGAGAAAAAGATGAAAGATCTTATGGCAAATACAGTGGGAGCGGTAGTGCTGCAGCAGATTAAACAGGAACACGAGCAGAAGGTAAATGCCATCGTACTGGTCGGTGTGTGTCGTCACCCTGCCCTCCGCTAGACAAGGGTTAGGGTTCAAGCCTCCTCGGCATCCTTAACACCGACCTCCCTCACTGTGTCTCTCACCGACTGACTCCGAACTGTTTTCTCTTCATCCTGCTCTTATGTCTGGTGGTGGGTTTGGGTCTACTGCATCGCCCTGCGCCTCTAACTGTGTGGATGTTGTGGCAACTATGCATCCCCTTTAGTGACATGCCTTTAGTTCTACAGCAGACTGAGACACCAGTGCAGCTGAGTTGTGTGTAGGCCTAGACAGGAGGTGCGTACTTGGTCATCTCCGTCCACTCATTGGCTAATGATAATACAGAACACTTTCAAACAAATCTATGAAGAAAGTTAGTTCTACTCCAAATGTATACTTTTCAGCAGACAGTAGCAGTCTAGTAGATCTTCTTTGACCCTACCCTAGCTAATCATTGTGCCTCTAACCTACTCACATTCCCTATTTAGAGTGAAGTACTTGTCTCTTCATGCCCTTAAGCATTTGTGAGAATCCTTTAGTTCAGATTGACTCAGTTCAGCTGCTGTCACAGTTGCTGTCTTGCTCTGGTCCACCCAGTTATCCAAAAGATCCTGTTCCTGTATTTACATGATCTGCCATCTTCCCTTTTTTCTCCTAACACGGCTCCTCCCTTAAAGCTTCAGTATCATGTTGACTGTGATGGTGGGCTATTTACTGTTGTTGATGTACCTGAAGATGCAGAAGCTGGTGAAGGCAGCGAGAGACGGGACCAAAGACGGCCTGGAGAAGACCAAAGCAGTGGTGAAAAGGGGACGGTCGTTCATCAAGACCAAAACCCACTGTCATGGTAAGAGTAAGAGCAGAACATGGACATACACTAATGTATCTGGGATCTGTGATGAATTGGAAGCACTTAAGATTGTAAAGGGGAATTCATCCACTAGCTATGTGTAGTGACCTCCTGGGTGATGCTGATCTGATTTTGAGTTGACCACGTCTCTCCTGTGTGTCTCAGAGAGGAAGTCGACCTGTTTTGAGGGTGAGGAGTCGGAGCTCTTCATCGAGGTGGAATGCTTCAACATGGAGCCAGTGCTCAGTCCCGTCCCTGAGGGGCTCTCACAACAACAGGTGGTGAGGAGGTGTATACTGGGCTCCATATTAGAGAGTGAAAAGACCTATCTGGATGCACTGAAGCGGATTTTAGAGGCAAGTTCATTTCACTTGATACAGTTCATATAACTTTATAGTGATTTCTTCAAGGGAAAGAGTTCCCACCACCCACTTCCTCATCATCCTTATCCTCTCTCTTATTAGCAATATGAAAAGCCACTTTCAGAGATTGAGCCCAGGTTGCTAAGCGACAGGAAGCTCAAGATGACGTTCTATCGTATTCGGGAGATTCTCCAGTGCCACGCCCTGTTCCAGATCGCCCTGGCATGCCGCGTGGCCGAGTGGGACAGTCTGGAAATGATTGGGGACGTCTTTGTTGCCTCGGTGGGTTGGTGGGAAAGTGAATCCTGTGCTGCGGGACATAGGAAGGATTGCATTCCTAATATTCTACTTTTAAAAATTACAGGCTGGAAGAGTATTTAAGTGGTCAATTGGTCAAAACTAGTGGGACTGAAAAGATCCTGTGCTCACGCCATGTCCTGCACTGGGCTTCACCATTTAGCATAACACTGACTGAAGCTAAAATGCAAGTTTCCCATTACTCAGTGTTTTTACAAATTGCCTCATTGTAAAGGAATTAGTCCCATGCCTACACACACACACACACACACACAGACACTGCACATACACACAGCTGCGCTCGGTTCTTGGAGGAAGTGCTCCACCCTGATGTCTCTAGCTAACAGTTTATTTTGGCCCAGGACCCAGGATGATTCCATTCCTGACTATGATTGTGTTGGACTAAAAGGTGTTGATGGCTTGCTCTCTCCCCTCTCTCTCTCTCTCTCTTTTATATATCTGGTTCCCAGTTCTCCAAGTCCATGGTGCTGGACGCCTACTGTGAGTTTGTGAACAACTTCAGCACGGCCATGGCGGTGGTCAGGAAGACGTGTGCCTCCAAACCCAGCTTCCTGGACTTCCTCAAGGTCAGTCAGAGAGCACGGTTGTTCAAATAAATAAAAAGTATGCTACTGTGAAAATACAGCTGTGCAGAATATGCATCTCTGGCTCTACCCTTAACATAGGAACGGGGTCGATTTCAGACTGAACTAAAATAGTTTGTGGTTGCGTATTGGATTGTCCTGCAGTGCATCAATCAGTAATCATTGATTGTCCTTTTTTCTCCACAGCATCGTCAGGATACCAGCAGTGACCGGGTCACACTCTATGGACTCATGATGAAGCCCATCCAGAGATTCCCTCAGTTCATTCTGCTGCTGCAGGTATCGATTTCACTCTAGCGTCCACATCCATATTACATGGATTCACCAGCAGAGGGGGCCGCGTACTCACTAACCAAAGAGCTGCGTTGTTAAAAATGCACTACACTGGTGTGCGTACTCTTGGGAAAGTATTTCTGCTTCTGGTCTCCGGGCAATTCACATTTTTATCCTCACTCCATAATTGTTATGACTGAGGATAACCTTTTTTAAGACAGCCCCGATGGTTGTCTGAAGGAATCTGAATAGTTTTCAACCGATGCTATGCCGCTGTAGAGAAGCTCTGGGTGTGATCGGTGCTATGTAATGCTCTGAATGTGTCATCTCTCCACGCTTTATGGCAGGACATGCTGAGAAACACCCCAGTAGGCCACAGTGACAGGCTACACCTACAGATGGCCCTGACAGAGCTGGAAACCCTGGCTGAGAAGCTCAACGAGAAGAAGCGGGACGCTGACCAGCGCTGCGAGATCAGACACATAGCCAAGGCCATGAACGAACGCTACCTCAACAAGGTAAACACACACACCGTTGATCATGTTCAGACCATAAAGTCTCAGTGTATGTCCTCGATAGCTTGATGATTTGTGTTTTTAAACAGATTTGGTTTATTACAATGTATGTGGGGTGTTAGTAAAGTCAAGGCCTCGATCTATCCACAAATCTGATACACAGTTGAAGTCTACATACACCGTAGCCAAATGCATTTAAACTCCGTTTTTCACAATTCCTGACATTTAATCCAAGTAAAAATTCCCTGTTTTAGGTCAGTTAGGATCATCACTTTATTTTAAGAATGTGACATTTCATAAATAGTGGAGAGTGATTTATTTATTTCATCACATTCCCAGTGGGTCAGAAGTTTACATACACTCAACTAGTATTTTGTAGCATTGCCTTGAAATTGTTTAACAAACGTTTCAGGTAGCCATCCACAAGCTTCCCACAATAAGTTGGGTGAATTTCAGCCCATTCCTCCTGACAGAGCTGATGTAACTGAGTCAGGTTTGTAGGCCTCATTGCTCGCACACTTTCAGTTCTGCCCACAAATTTTCTATAGGATTGAGATCAGGGCTTTGTGATGGCCACTCCAATACCTTGACTTTGTTGTCCTCAAGCCATTTTGCCACAACTTTGGAAGTATGCTTGGGGTCATTGTCCATTTGGAGACCCATTTGCGAACAAGCTTTAACTTCCTGATGTCTTGACCTGACTGCTTTTGTCAACATTTTTCCTCCCTCATGATGCCATCTATTTTGTGAAGTGCACCAGTCCCTCCTGCAGCAAAGCACCCCCACAACATGATGCTGCCACCCCCGTGCTATACGATTGGGATGGTGTTTTTCGGCTTGCAAGCTTCCCCCTTTTTCCTCCAAACATAATGATGGTCATTATGGCCAAACAGTTCTATTTTTGTTTCGTCAGACCAGAGGACATTTCTCCAAAAAGTATGATCTTTGTCCCCATGTGCAGTTGCAAAAAAAAAGCGCGTCTCCTTCCTGAGCGGTATGACGGCTGCGTGGTCCCATGGTGTTTATACTTGCGTACTATTGTTTGTACAGATGAACGTGGTCCCATGGTGTTTATACTTGCGTACTATTGTTTGTACAGATGAACGTGGTCCCATGGTGTTTATACTTGCGTACTATTGTTTGTACAGATGAACGTGGTCCCATGGTGTTTATACTTGCGTACTATTGTTTGTACAGATGAACGTGGTGCCTTCAGGTGTTTGGAAATTGCTTTCAAGGATGAACCAGACTTGTGGAGGTCTACAATTATTTTTCTGAGGTCTTGGCTGATTTCTTTAGATTTTCCCATAATGTCATGCAAAGAGGCACTGAGTTTGAAGGTAGGCCTTGAAATACATCCACAGGTACACCTCCAATGGACTCAAATGATGTCAATTAGCCTATCAGAAGCTTCTAAAGCATACCATAATTTTCTGGAATTTTCCAAACTGTTTAAAGGCACAGTCAACTTAGTGTATGTAAACTTCTGACCCACTGGAATTGTGATACAGTGAATTATAAGTGAAATAATATGTCTGGAAACAATTGTTGGAAAAATGACTTGTGTCGTGCACAAAGTAGATGTCCTAACCGACTTGCCAAAACTATAGTTTGTTAACAAGAAATGTGTGGAGTGGTTGAAAAACGAGTTTTAATGACTCCAACCTAAGTGTATGTAAACTTCCGACTTCAACATCTATATTTATGGAGGTGTGTATGCTGCAAAGTGCATTTACTGTGTCTAAATGCACACTTGTCTGTAAACTGGATGTGCTTAAAATAGTATGTGTATATTCTACTTTAACTAAATATACATGTCACCCTTGACAAGGACCACTCTTAAAAGTTCTACTGAGATCTAACATGTCTTCCCTGCAATATCTTGAGAATGTATTTATAAATCATGGGTAATACCATGCATTTACAATAAATCATAAATTCACCTTGGGGAAGATTGTCAAATCCATTGTAGCTGACCTCTGACCACTGGGTCTCCCTTCGTCACCCACCAGCTCCTGAGCAACGACAGCCGTTACCTGATTCGCTCAGACGACATGGTGGAGACAGTCTACAACGACCGCGGTGAGGTCATCAAGACCAAGGAGCGACGCCTTTTTCTTCTCAACGACGTGCTCATGTGTGCCACGCCCAACGTCCGGTAAGACCCAACGCACCAAACACGGTAACCACCTTGGCCAGGATTTCTATCCACAGACAGAGCACCCTTTCTGGGTATGATTCTGATCAGCTCCCTATGGTGGAGGGAGTGCCCTGTAATTACACTACTGACTACTGTATGTCCATAGAACACTTCACCACACTGGCCACTGGCTCTGGCAGGAAGATATTTGAGCTATAAGAAATAGTCATAGCTTTAATACAGCATACCATATGCCTGGCAATGTTTAAATCATTTAGCCTACCTTTTGATTGAATTGTTGCTTATTTATTGATTCTAAACTTTAGTTTACCCTGGTTGTGTTTACACCAACTCATACAGGAGTGATGAAGACACTTTTGATCAAGTTGAATCTTGATTGAGGAAACTTTTATTGATCACTGTGAAGAAAAGCAGTAATCCTCAGCCTACTTCACCGTTTCCTCTTCCTCTATCCAGGTGCAGTGTGGATGGTAGTGGCAACGTCCCCCCGGGCCAGAAGTTCCTGCTGAAGTGGAGTGTCCCTCTGAGCTTTGTGGATGTGGTAGAGTTTGGTTCCAGTGAGGACATGGGTGACAACAGCCGCTTCACCCCACAACCCCACTCTGGAGAGAAGGTGGTCGTCAACGCCAAGCCAAGTACGTCCCACTCGCAGTCACAGGGGTCTTTCTGGGTCCCGATTTCTATCGTAATGGGTGAAATTAAATCAGATCTGATGTGTGGTTTGGGGGTGTACAGAGTGCCCCAAAGGCCCGGAACCCTGATATTTGATTAGCTATTAGCTTGGCGTTCTGGACTGGAGGTGAAACTCTGGCTTTTCCATTCCATGATGCAATCATTCCTTTATGACCACATAACTAATCCTAAAGAGGGGAATATGAGGTCTTATATTGAAATACCATGCCATTACTGTGCACAGTGGCTGTATATTGCATATACAGTACAGGGAGCAATAACTTGTTTTCTGTGGTGTGTAAAATCAATACCATTTCCTCTTACTGCTAATGTTACTTCAACACCCCCTTTTGAAATATTGATGCGTTCTAGATGATTACTGTAATTATCTAGCAGCCTGCTTGGCCAGCTCTCAGTGGGTTCAGATCAACACTACAGGCACTACATGACCCACTTATTTTACTAACCAATCATGGGGGGGGCGCGTTCTATCTCGGATTACAGCGTTGCAGCAACCTACTCAATAACACAGAGCCAAGTTGCTTATAATAATAGATTCAGTTCAGACATCATCGACAAAGCCATCATCTTCTGTGTGCCAGGCTTTCCCTCTGGAACCAATGAGTGACGTTTAAAAATGGTGCGCGTCCTTGGAGAGTCTATTAGAAGCCAACTCAACTCTGCACCGTCTGCAGGGTCAGTGACTTCACTCTTTCCACTGGGTTTCCCCCCAGTCTGCTCTGGCAAGCTGTCCAGCCCGGCCGTTTCTTTAAACTCCTTATTGGAAACCATGCAACCGTCATAACCAGACTGTATGATTTGTGGTCCTAGCCATGCCGTTGCTTTTTTTAGTCCAGAACATTCACCCTGACTCCTGACTACCAACCAGGTATGGCTTATGTGCAATGTAATGGTACGTTGGTGTGCTTTTCATTTAGCTAGTGTTGTGTTCAGGTGGTGACAGCTGCTACACCCACTGGGGAAGGCAGGGAGGATGTTATGCACAGCAGGTTGGTGGCACCTTAATTGGGGAGGACAGGGTTGTGGTAATGGTTGGACCGGGAATGGGTGGCACGGTATCAAATATATCAAAACCAAGGTTTCCATTCCATTTTACGCCGTACCGGCCATTATGATGAGCCGTCCTCCCTCATTAGCCTCCACTGATGCTGTGGAGTAACTGCTTTATCGTACGCTAGTCATAGGTGTGGTTTTCTGTGCGTGGCAGGATGTGGCCGAGCAGACATCACCACCGTCTTATTCCACCTAGCTCTCCGCTGCCTGCTGCTCTCTGTCCGTCCCATCTGTGGTGCTAGTGTGATCTACTCCACTACATGTGTATAAAGCCGTTGAAACTCCTTCGTATCCCCTGCCACATCCCTTTGATATTTTGACTCTTAGTTGTATTACCAGGGGTATGTTCTACTGTACAATGACGTTTAGCCACTGTGATGTTGGATGACTCTATAGTTTGTTAGTAGCCCTTTTGACTCACATGCCTGGAGGAGGATGACGGTCTACATCAAATCACATTCTATTGGTCACATACACACGGTTAGCAGATGTTAATGCGAGTGTAGCGAAGTGCTTGTGCTTCTAGTTCTGACGTAATACACACATCTAAAGGGATAGAATGAGAATATGTACATATTAATATATGGATGCGCAATGGCCGAGCAGCATAGGCAAGCTGCAATAGATGGTACAAGGTACAGTATATACGTATGAGATGAGTAATGTAAGATATGTTAACATTAGTAAAGTGGCATTATTTAGAGTGCATTGATAGTGACTAGTGATCCATTTATTAAAGTGGCTAGTCATATGAGTCTATGTAGGCAGCAGCCTCTGAGTTAGTAATTGCTCTTTAGCAGTCTGATGGCCTTGAGATAGAAGCTGTTTCTCTTTCCCAGCTTTGATGTACCTGTACTGACCTCGCCTTCTGGATGATAGCGGGGTGAACAGGCAGTTGCTCTGGTGGTTGTTGTCCTTGATGATCTTTTTGGCCTTGCTGTGACATCGGGGGCTGTAGGTGATTTGGAGGGCAGGTAATTTGCCCCCGGTGGTACGTTGTGCAGACCACACCACCATCTGGAGAGCTTTGCGGTTGAGGACGGTGCAGTTCCCGTACCAGGCGGTGATACAGCCCGAAAGGATGCTCTCGATTGTGTATCTATAAAAGTTTGTCAGGGTTTTAGGTGACAAGACACATTTCGTCAGCCTCCTGAGTTTGAAGAGGCATTGTGCCTTTACCACACTGTCTGTGTGGGTAGACCATTTCCGTCTGTCTGTGATGTGTATGCCGAGGAACTTAAAACGTTCCACCTTCTCCACTACTGTCCCTTCGATGCTGTTTCCTGAAGTCCACGATCATCTCCTTTTGTCTTGTTGACGTTGAGTGAGAGGTTGCAAATGGATGTAATTGTGCAGAAGCGTGTGTTATTTAAGTCCATTAGTTATCTACTGTTCTGCTCTCCATCAATATTCTTAAAGCACAGGACCCTGGGTGAAGTTGACCATATGGGCCATTCCTTTTTTTCACTCATCCTCTTACTCACTGAAATGCCAGGGGATAAGCAATCTTTCCTCTCCTCTCTCTCTCGTTGACTGCCCAACTGCCACTCTGTCTCCCCTCCTCTCCCAAGCCTCTTAAGGCGTGGGCATATTTCCTATCCAAAATAGTTGGGAACCGTTTGTGCATATATTATGATAATTTTTTTTGTTCGTTTTAGTCTTTGGCACGTTTTTTTTGAGGCTGTTCATCCACACATTTTTTCTCGATGCATGCTCAAGTCGGTAGCCGAAGTTTACACCCCTTTGTTGATGATTGGTCAGCAGTAGGGATTCTTCAATTGAGTTTTTGTCATTCAACCAAACATCTTAGTTAGACTGCGTGACTAAGATGTCACTATTAATGACAACTCAAAAATCTTAGATTAATGTTGACGATTTTGAAAAGGTGTATACTGGCTACGGCATCTCAAGATGGACAAACAATACTATTGCTGCTTTTTCTCAGTTTTCAAGCGAAGGTCTTTTTAAGGCTGTACGCGAGCACTGCCAGCTGAACCGAAGCAAGAGGAAGGCTTTACCCACTCACCCACCCGTTATCTCTCCATCTGCCCTCTAGTCTGCCACAGACGGCCTGTCGGGGGCTGAAAACTGCACGGGCAACAGCAGCATCTGGACAGACAGACAGGCAGGCAGGCATGTTCCTAGCCAGCTGTCTAGTCCTGACCTAGGTTAGACCCCCAATAACCAATTGCCCTGAGATGATCCATATGTACTGAATAGCAGTCTGGTTCACCTCAGTAATGTTAGCTAATTGAATTTAACATAGAACTAGAATTGAAGACCAAGTATGGTAATTTTCACCTGACAGAAATGGATCAGGCCATGTCACCCCCCCTGATTTCTTCAATACTGATTAGATTTTCCCCAGTCAGTCCTGTGTCTCTCTGAACTGGCTAAGTGGGAAAACCCTTACACTCAGCCGCTCTCGCTCTCTCTCGCTCGCTCTCTCTGTCTCTCACCATATTCCAATATGTTCTGCCAAAGCCACTGGTGACCTGCCTACCAAAGAGGCAATGAAAACACAGTCCAGCATATGATGTCACAGTTCCCTGTGCTCTGCTCTGGATGTCTGTGTGCCTACCTCACGTCTGTTGTGCTCCGCTTAGCTAATTGGGACCACCAAGAGAGATGGGTCAGTTAAATTGACAAAGACTTTCAAACAATAAACCATGGCCCTTTGTTCCTCTGGCTGAGCCTGTCATAGTTCCACATTGTAAGAAGTTGAGAGTCTTGGGGAATATGTGATAAAGCAGGTCGAGGGATCATCCAAAGATCCCGGTTACTTGAAGATGTCACAGGCTCTTCCAAGCTTTGTGAGTGTGCCAGGACCTTCACACAAAGGCCTAATTGAGGAGTTTGGGCCCTCGTTGTAATGGCTTAGCCAGTCTCTTCTGCATTTCACTCCTGGTATAATCCATTACTTTATGACCAGCCATGATGCTGTGTAGGTCCATGTACCTGTAAGACATAGCACAGTAATGGTTGAGGTGGGTGGGTGGCACCAGTCCAGGGTACTTGTCCATTTCACTCACTCTCACTATATCCTGTATCAGTGCCTGTCAGAGCCTATAATAACAACCTTTTCATAAGCATGGAGATGAATCGTGGCCTGTGGAATTCCCATGGATGACAAGCCAAAGAGCACGACTCTGAAGCTTTTTCAGCGTTTCTGTTCTGACCTGGTTCCAACCACTCAGACTTCATTAAGACAGATGAGGCATGAATATTTGGACACCATTAGACAAGGCAATTAGCCCAATAGAGCAGAAACGCCATCTCATTTTTTACATGCTTCAGAATCGAAGAAATTGTTATTTTTAATCATATACTTGTCTATGCTTTCAACCAAACAAAATATTGTCTGAGAAATTGAAATATTGTATCAGTACAACAGTTAAGTGATACAGTCACCTGGATATATTCATATGTGGAATGATGTTTTGGTACATGATGAAGAGCGAGTCCCTGAATTAGCTTCCTGTATGTACATTTTAGTGAAGTGCAAACATAGAGAAACTTCTACCAAGGGTCCTCTCTGGGCCAGCCCTGGGGAAGACTGGAGCAGTTGCCATGGAGCTGGAACACTAGGGCAGTGTGAAGGGCCATGTAGAGCCCACAATCCTGGCGCCAGAGATTCCCATTCACATGAACCCTTCCCCTCCAAGTTCTAATCTGCTGCCTTATGAGAGTGACAAAATAGAAGTTGAAAAAGTCATATGGTGAAATGATCTTTAAGCTCTTCCCTGCTTACTTGTTAGCTAATAGTCCCATATGCTGCAGTGTAAATTGTATCGTATGATGACTTGTCGGCAGGCTTGTCTGAAAGACGAGGAGGGTCATCCTCTCTATGCTGGAGGTTTGAATGTGAGCTACACCCTAGAGAGAAGGCTATGTGCTGGCAGAGCCTACAAGAGGCCCCTCGCTCGCTTTCTCTCTCTGATGAGTCAGACTCTCTGTCTGTGTCTCTGTCATTTACAGGCTGAGCGCTGACAAACAAAGCAGTCCGTTGTCCTGAGCTGGACCCACAGAAACACAGTAATCACTCACTTCACTTCACTGGCTTTTTGGTTAGGCAAGGCACATCTACAAAGATGCGCGCACACACACGTTTACACACACACACACACACACACACACACACACACACACACACACACACACACACACGTGGAACAGCAGAGAATAGCTTGGCCCCAGGAAACTGCTGTTAGGTAACAGTACTCAAGTGAAAACATTCACAAAGCACATACACACACTCCGTCACTGTGGTCCTATGGTTCAGTGCCATTCCAAGTGAGTTTGCTCAAATGTCGCAGATCTCTGTGGGAAACAGACTTATTGATCTTTGTCTGGCAGTAGGTCTTATTTGACCTCCTGCTTTCAATGCCCAGGAATTTCCTTTGAGCTATTTATGGCTCATATTCTTTGGTAAATGGTTTTCCGATGGGCTATGGGTTCAGATTTGTCAATCACAACTTACTTCAATTACCAACTTCACTTGGTAATAACATATTTTTTCTGTTGACAGGGATAGTCCTAGTCTAGACAAGGCGTACATGCGGCCCAGGGCAGCTGATAGTTTATTCAACTTCTCATTGTCTCTCTTTCCAGATAAGCTGTACATGGGTCCAGGCCAGCTGTACCAGGACCTGCAGAACCTCATTCACGACCTCAGCCTGGTCAACCAGATCTCCAGCATGATCGGTAGCCTCAAGGGAAACTACCAGGTGAGCAGCATTTATCGCTGCTTTCATTTTAAGGCTTGTTTTCTGTGAGTGAAAATACAAGTACAGTGGGGCAAAAAAGTATTTAGTCAGCCACCAATTGTGTAAGTTCTCCCACTTAAAAAGATGAGAGAGGCCTGTAATTTTCATCATAGGTACACTTCAACCATAACAGACAATGAGAAAAAAAAATCTGAATATCACATTGTATGATTTTTTTAATGAATTTATTTGCAAATTATGGTGGAAAATAAGTATTTGGTCACCTACAAACAAGCAAGATTCCTGGCTCTCACAGACCTGTAACTTCTTCTTTAAGAGGCTCCTCTGTCCTCTACTCGTTACCTGTATTAATGGCACCTGTTTGAACTTATCATTATAAAAGACACCTGTCCACAACCTCAAACAGTCACACTCCAAACTCTACTATGGCCAAGACCAAAGAGCTGTCAAAGGACACCAGAAACAAAATTGTAGACCTGCACCAGGCTGGGAAGACTGAATCTGCAATAGGTAAGCAGCTTGGTTTGAAGAAATCAACTGTGGGAGCAATTATTAGGAAATGGAAGACATACAAGACCACTGATAATCTCCCTCGATCTGGGGCTCCACGCAAGATCTCACCCGTGGGGTCAAAATGATCACAAGAACGGTGAGCAAAAATCCCAGAACCACACGGGGGGACCTAGTGAATGACCTGCAGAGAGCTGGGACCAAAGTAACAAAGCCTACCATCAGTAACACACTATGCTGCCAGGGACTCAAATCCTGCAGTGCCAGATGTGTCCAGGCCCGTCTAAAGTTTGCTAGAGAGCATTTCTGATGATCCAGAAGATGATGGGGAGAATGTCAAATGAAACCAAAATATAACTTTTTGGTAAAAACTCAACTCGTCGTGTTTGGAGGACAAAGAACACCATACCTACTGTGAAGCATGGGGTGGAAACATCATGCTTTGGGGCTGTTTTTCTGCAAAGGGACCAGGACGACTGATCCATGTAAAGGAAATAATGAATTGGGCCATGTATCGTGAGATTTTGAGTGAAAACCTCCCATTAGCAAGGGCATTGAAGATGAAACGTGGCTCGGTCTTTCAGCATGACAATGATCCCAAACACACCGCCCGGGCAACGAAGGAGTGGCTTTGTAAGAAGCATTTCAAGGTCCTGGAGTGGCCTAGCCAGTCTCCAGATCTCAACCCCATAGAAAATCTTTGGAGGGAGTTGAAAGTCTGTGTTGCCCAGCAACAGCCCCAAAACATCACTGCTCTAGAGGAGATCTGCATGGAGGAATGGGCCAAAATACCAGTAACAGTGTGTGAAAACCGTGTGAAGACTTGAAAACATTTGACCTCTGTCATTGCCAACAAAGGGTATATAACAAAGTATTGGAAAACTTTTGTTATTGACCAAATACTTATTTTCCACCATAATTTGCAAATAAATTCATTAAACATTTTACAATGTGATTTTCTGGATTTTTTTTCTCATTTTGTCTGTCATAGTTGAAGTGTACCTATGATGAAAATTATAGGCCTCGTCTTTTTAAGTGGGAGAACTTGCACAATTGGTGGCTGACTAAGTACATTTTTGCCCCAGTGTATATTATTTGCCTGTGTGTAAATATGTCCCTGAGGTTTTGATGTGTCATGTCGAGCTGTGGCCCCAGCTGACAGAGCGAGAGAGAGGGCCCTGACAAACACTAGTCTGGTGTACAGTAATTTGCCCAGACAGCGCTGTGTGGTGCTGGACTGTGAAACTTAACTAGCCAGTGTTTGTCTATGTGAGTCCTGTCAGAGACAGAGGGCATAGTGGTGGGGGAGCAGAGAACAGGCCAGAGGCAACACAGAGAGACATGTGTTTCACACACACAACACAGAGGGGGGGGGGGGGGGGATTTGTGGTCAATTTGTAAGAGCTGGTGTGTGGAGTCAATCTCTGCTCGCCCAATGGCATGATTTGAAAACTAGATCTATTACGGTTTTCATCTGACATTATGGACAATGTTATAAGCAGTGTCTTGTGGTAATACTTTCTGACTCTCTTTTTTTCTCCCTTCATCCCTCTCTCTTGTAGAACGTTAACCCTACGGTGGCCCATGACTGGGTGTCGGGTCTGCAGCGTCTCATTCTGAAGAAGGAGGAGGAGATCCGGGCTGCAGATCGCTGTAGGATCCAGTTGCAGCTGCCTGGCAAACAGGACAAGTCAGTGTCTCACCCACATCACTCTCTCTCACACACTAGGTCAGGGCCCTATGTCCTCACTCCCTCACTGTCCCCTCTCACCATCCAGGAATTGGGAACATTCCGGTGGATAAACAACTTGAGTTTTGTTCTAATCTGATCTCAGGGGTATGATTTGGGTCTGTTCGAGCTCTTTGCTCTCTGCTGTGGATCAGTGTGTCTCACCTCAGAGAAGACAGCACCGCTGTTTCATCCACTCATTACTATATGAGAGTATTCCCTCCACATGGTCCTTCCATGGCCCACTGGCACCTTGAACTTGTTGACTCTCACTCTGCCGGCTGTTTTTAACTGGTCAAATGACCTCTTACTCCTGGGCATTGCGTTTTGAGACGCTGCTGTCATTCCTCTCTGATCCCCCATCTAAAAAACACCACATTCCAGAGAGAGATGGAGTGAGAGAGTGTAAGGCAAGATGCATGCCAGAGAGATCCTCCCCGGGGATTTGGAATTTACGTTAGCTGTTATAAACACTGTTGGCTTCCATTAACTCACATCTCTGTCTGTCTGCTGTCTCTAAGGCCCTTATCACACGACGACAGACTCTAGAGGTTTTGAGAGAATACCCTCTCGACTTTTTTAATAATGTAGCAAGTTCGCAAATCCACGTCTCCAGCGCCGTCCCCGGAGGTAGTGCACGAAGATCGTCTGACAATTGCCCCCCTCCGAGCAGGGTAGTGTGATCAGAATTGTCTCGTCCAGCCCAACACTCCTGCAATATATAAATTGTAATAGCGGAGTAATGATTTTCAAACAACTGAAATTTAGATATCTTCCTAATATATATAACAGAACTGTTATTTTTTATTTTCAGAACTGTTATTTTAACCGCTTAAAAATGTTCCCCCAGTCCCAAAATTTTCCCCCAGTCCCATAATAAATGCACCAAAGTGCTTATGTAAAACTGTCACAAACTTATTCCAGTGTCTGCCTGCAAGCTGAAAATCTGTGTAGAAATACCTGCCCCTCTTTCCGAAGCATGCATAGTCTACTGTAGCTACTGACGTTTCAGGCGTGATTCAGAAATTAGGGAGAGAGATGTTTAATTAGAGAACAATATATTAACTTTTTCAAGTCTAGTTAAGGATACTATAGTTATCAGGTTTCACATTGAATTTATTAACTACGGAAAGTAAGATTTGTTTTTATTTTAATTCTGCTGCCGCTCTACACACACAATCTTGTTAGCAAGCTAGCTAGCTCTGGTTCTCAACCTGACATGGAACTGAGTCATGGTCAAGGGTTAGCTCTGGTCTGGCTCAAACTGAAATGGAACTGAGAGTCATGGTCAAGGGCTAGCTCTGGTCCAAAGTTAGTCAAGCCAACTCTTTGAAGTACAAAAACATTCAAAGTTCCTTCATAGAAGCCGCTCCTGTGTAGATATAATTCTGTGGGCCTAATTCAGATAATGTATGTCATAACAAGATGCCCAGTGCTTCATGCCCAGCTCTTTCCACACCCGCAATATTTCAGTCGCACCCAACACTACACTATAGGGGCGGCAGGTAGCCTAGCGTTTAGGAGCTTTGGGCCAGTAACCGGTTGAATGCGTTCAGTTGTGCAGTTGACTAGGTATCCCCTTAGCCTTGTCTGTCCAATGCATGTACATAGCTTGCCCGTTGCATAGAAAGCTGCTCTATCCATTGGTCAAGTAATTTAATGTCAAGCTAAATGTACCAAAAAATGTATTTCAGAAGTTTAAAAAGGAACGATTTAAACCGTTACTTTTTTTGGGGTTCGAACCGGCTCAGAATTTTTGTTTGCTGGTCAGAACAGTGGAACGGGGGGAGGGTCCTTTACACAGAAAAAGAGACAGCAACTACGATTGGACAATATAACTAATAACAGGGCTGAGCTTGCTTTATGCAGAGTTGTATCATGTTGGCCATTGCATTTGTAATTAAAAAGTTATTCACACAGTATGTCATCACTTGTGTTTGATTAATTCCAGTCAATAATTTTGGATGTAATAGACCTAGGTAGCCCCCCAAAATTGAATATAAACCAAATTTGATTACATTCATATTTTCTCAGAACACAAATAAAGGGGCCTAATATTAGGCTATAAATACGTATCTTAGGCTATAAATACATATCTTAGGCTATAAATACATGACGTTACCGCTTCATTTCCCCTGATCAGGCCCAGATGGGATCAGAAAGGATCTAAGCTAGCTGTGGCTGTTATAGGCTGCAGTTAATCAGACTGAAGCACAGATTCAGTGTGCACGAGTTGACAAATCACGAAGCAATTCAATGTGTACATTTTTTGGGGTGGCGTGTATGGGCTTCCATATAAAACAGCTCGTCGCTTGTCGCAACTCCCCATACAGTCGGAAGTTTACATACACTTAGGTTGGAGTCATTAATACTTGTTTTTCAATCACTCCACAGATTTCTTGTTAACAAACAAACTATAGTTTTGGCAAGTCGGTTTAGGTCATCTACTTTGTGCATGGCACGAGTAATTTTTCCAACAATTGTTTACAGACAGATTATTTCACTTATAATTCACTGTATCACAATTCCAGTGGGTCAGAAGTTTACATACACTAAGTTGACTGTGCCTTTAAACAGCTTGGAAAATTCCAGAAAATTATGTTATGGCTTTAGAAGCTTCTGATAGGCTAATTGACATCATTTGAGTCAATTGGAGGTGTACCTGTGGATGTATTTCAAGACCTACCTTCAAACTCAGTGCCTCTTTGCTTGACATTATGGAAAAATCCAAAGAAATCAGCCAAGACCTCAGGGAAAATGATTGTAGACCTCCACAAGTCTGGTTCATCCTTGGGAGCAATTTCCAAATGCCTGAAGGTACCACGTTAATCTGTACAAACAATAGTACGCAAGTATAAACCCCATGGGACCACGCAGCCATCTTACCGCTCAGGAAGGAGACGCGTTTTGTCTAATAGAGATTAACGTACTTTGGTGCGAAAAGTGCAAATCGATCCCAGAACAACAGCAAAGGACCTTGTGAAGATTCTGGAGGAAACAGGTACAAAAGTATCTATATCCACAGTAAAACGAGTCCTATATCGACAACCTGAAATGGCGCTCAGCAAGGAAGAAGACACTGTTCCAGAGTACAATTTGCAACTGCACATGGGGACAAAGATCATACTTTTTGGAGAAATGTCCTCTGGTCTGCTGAAACAAAAATAGAACTGTTTGGACATAATGACCATTGTTATGTTTGGAGGAAAAAGGAGGCTTGCAAGCTGAAGAACACCAACCCAACCGAGAAGCACGGGGGTGGCAGCATCATGTTGTGGGGGTGCTTTGCTGCAGGAGGGACAGGTGCACTTCACAAAATAGATGACATCATAAGGGAGGAAAATTATGTGGATATATTGAAGCAACATCAAGACATCAGTCAGGAAGTTAAAGGTTGGTCGCAAATAGGTCTTCCAAAAGGACAATGACCTCAAGCATACTTCCAAAGTTGTGGCAAAATGGCTTAAGCACAACTAAGTCAAGGTATTGGAGTGGCCATCACAAAGCCTTGACCTCAATCCTATAGAACATTTGTGGGCAGAACTGCAAAAGCGTGTGCGAGCAAGGAGGCCTATAAACCTGACTCAGTTACACCAGCTCTGTCAGGAGGAATGGGCCAAAATTCACCCAATTTATTGTGGGAAGGCTAACTAAAACGTTTGCCCCATGTTAAACCATTTCAAGGCAATGCTTTCAAATACTCATTGAGTGTATGTGAACTTCTGACCCATGGAATGTGATGAAAGTAATAAAAGTTGAAATAAATCATTCTCTCCTTTTATTCTGACATTTCACATTCTTAAAATAAAGTGGTGATCCGAAGACGGGACGTTTTTACTAGGATTACATGTCAGGAATTGTGAAACTGAGTTTAAATGTATTTGGCTAAGGTGTATGTAAACTTCCGACTTCAACTGTATATTATACCCACATTTTCAGACTCAATTAGCTTTGACTACATGTAGGCCAAATTATTTGATATTTATAAAAATGAAGCCCGATGAAGTAATGTTTTAAGTCAGCTAGCCCTACTGTACTTTTATATTTGTATGAGAGGGATTGTAGGCCTAATTTTTCATTTTTGATAGGCTAACGTTACTTGATGAAAACCGTCTGTTAGCAACTCTGCTCTTGAAGATAAAATGTAATGAGTATAGCCTTCAGACGAGAAAATAAACCCTTTTATTTTCTGCACGTCCGTGTGTATTGTTGCGTTATTCAAGAGTGATGTGGTTTGGTTCCATTTTTCAATCGTGTAATATGGTTAAGATAAAGTCGCGTGCATAGTTGAGGCATGCTGGCTAGTGCCTGTACTGGGATATTTTATAGGGATCGTTACGGTAAATGTCTGTTGCCTAGCGCCAAACCCACATGATGTTCCTTTGTGGATGTGAATTTAGAAGTTAATGTACATATTATGTCAATTGAAATGTCAGTGCGCTGCCTCCTTCAACTTTTGTCAATGAGAAAAGCCCCTAACGAGTGCAGGATCACATGTCCTTTCAGCTGTTAGGGTCACACAGATCCCCCTCCCCCGACAGCAAGCCATGACACCCACCGTCTCTGATTTGTTCTGTAGTTAGAAACGGATAAGATAAGCATTCCGGAAAAATTATTTTGCTGAAATAGAATATTCTATAATTATGGTACCAAAAATCAGATTTGGACCAAACTCACGGATACGCCAGCCCCCCTCCCAACAACGAGTATATAGTAACTACTTGACAAATATAGAGAGCTGTATCTTCATCTTATGTAATGTTTTAGTCATTAAAGTTGTTGGGTTTATGTCCCATCTCACATCCTGATATTACCAGGTTCTGACCACTAGATTGTGCTGTTCCTGCTATTAGCTGATTATTTAAAAAAAAATTGAAGTGAATGTCGTGATGCCGAACCGTTAATACACTCCAGGATTCAATCTCTATGCAATAGACTCTATGTAATGGATACTGTCACTGTCTCAACAATGCTGTCTGTCATTTATCTCTTCTCTCTCTCTCCCTCTTAGCAGGTCTGGCAGGGCCACATACTTTTCTGCTGTGTTCAATACCTTCTCTCCAGCCATCAAACAGTCCTGGATCAGTAACCTGCAGATGGCCAAGCTGGCTCTGGGTATGTCTTAGTCTGGCCTCAGTCACAATCACAGACCCAATGTTCTGTCTGTCTGTGTTGGATATTTTGTGTTCCCTATTGCTTCTCCCCACTGCCTCTTGTCACTTTAGTTCATTAGAGGACTGTAGTGAGTGTATGCAGCGGGGACAGCCTCTCTCTGCCTCACTGCCCTTTTCCACTTGTGGTTATTTTAAACTGCCACTGGCTTCGTGGCTCATTTCCAAACTCAAGGTTTAGTTGCATAGCAATGGGTATTTTAAAATCAGTGTTTACCAAGAAAATATCATGAGTTGAAATTCACTTTTTTCCAGCCCTGGCTCATTGGACTGTAAAATGGATTGTAAAGTTATAACTTCTGAATCTGGTGTTCAGATTATGGAATTGGGTGTTACGTAACATATTTGGAAATGTAATATTTCACGGTTTTGAATTTAGGATCACTGCTCCACAGTGGAGATAGTGTACCTCTTAGAAATGAAATGATGTGTGTGTTTTAACAGAGGAGGACAACCTGCAGGGCTGGTTCTTTGCGGAGGATGATGGTAACCAGATCAAGAAGCAGAAACATCCTCTCCTGCTCAGGCAGATGCCTGTGGTCATGTCCAAACTACAGGAGTTCAAGGTGGGCCTCCGCTCCCCCATACCACCTCTGTCAGCCATGGGCAGGGTCAATGGCTCCATCTAAAGATGACCTATCCCTTGACCGCATCAATCATTTGTTACAATGCCATGTAGGAAACTAGTACAATCTACGTACACCACGCTTCACTTTACATGTGTAAGTCTGTTTCTCTTTATCTTTGTCAGGTGGAGTGTGCGGTCCATAACCCCGAGCCCCACATCAACATAGGGAGCACAGCAGACACACCTGCACTCGGACACGGCTGTGTGTGGGTGAGTAAGACACCTGGCTTTCTGTCATTTGATGGCACTTTACTTGAACCCTTGGTAATAAGGTCTAAACAACAATTGAAGTCATAGATGTTATACAAGAGATTGTCAATGGACAGCATGGACATCCATGTATGTACATCATTGCATTACAAATGATGCCAACTTAGGTCTGTTTTGCTTTTTTGACTAAAATGGCGCCGAAAGAAATGGCAGCAGTTTCACGGGGTGCCCAACCAATTGTGCTATTATGTTTTTTTCCCTGCGTTATTTGTAACTTATTTTGTACATAATGTTTCTGCAACCATATCTTGCGGCAAAAAAAGAGCTTTTGGACATCAGGACAGAGATCACTCACCTCGGATTAGATGAAGATTTTTTCTTCAACCAGCAGGACGCACAGGACATTCCCCGAACACCCGACAAGGCCAACATCCCAGTTATTTGCAAGAGGTGACGCAGGTACAGAGGACACAGAGCGGGATGCCTCGTGAGGATCCGCAGAAGGCGAGTGGGAAAGCTGCCGTTAATGTCAATATTACTTGCCAACATGCAATCATTGGACAATAAATTAGACGAGGTACAATCACGAATGTCCTACCAACGGAACATCAAAAACTGTAATATCCTATGTTTCACAGGGTCGTGGCTGAATGTTGACATGGATATTCAGCTAGCGGGATATACAATGCACCGGCAAGATAGAACAGCACACTCCGGTAGTGGGAGGGGCGTGGTCTGTGCATATTTGTGAACAACAGCTGGTGCACAATCCAAGGAAGTCTCTAGATTTTGCTTGCCTGAGTATCTTGTGATAAATTGCAGGCCACACTACTTGCCTAGAGTTTTCAGCTACACTTTTCGTGGCTGTTAATTTACCACCACAGACGGATGCTGGAACTAAGACCACTCAGTCAGCTATATAAGGAAATAAGCTAACAGGAAACCACTCACCCAGAGGCGGTGCTCCTAGTGGCCGGAGACTTTAATGCCGGGAAACTTAAATCAGTTCGTCCTCCGACCGCAAGGCACGACAGAGGGTACTGCGTACGGCCCAGTACATCACTGGGGCTAAGCTGCCTGCCATCCAGGACCTCTACAACAGGTGGTGTCAGAGGAAGGCCCTAAAAATTGTCAAAGACCCCAGCCACCCCAGTCATAGACTGTTCTCTCTACTACCACATGGGTAGCGGTACCGGAGTGACAAGTCCAAGACAAAAAGGCTTCTCAACAGTTTTTACCCCCAAGCCATAAAACTCCTGAACAAGTAATCAAATGGCTACCCGGACTATTTGCATTGTGTTCCCCCCCCCAAACCCCTCTTTTATGCTGCTGCTAGTCTCTGTTTATCAAATATGCATATTCACTTTCTGTACATTCATATACATACTACCTCAATTGGCCCGACCAACCAGTGCCCCCACACATTGGCTAACCAGGCCATCTGCATTGTGTCCCGCCTCCCACCACCCGCTAATCTCTGTTCGTCATATATGCATAGTCACTTTAACCATATCTACATGTTCATGCTACCTCAATCAGCCCGACTAACCGGTGCCTGTATGTAGCCTCGCTACTATTATAGCCTCGCTACTGTTGTAGCCTCTCTACTATTATAGCCTCGCTACTGTTATAGCCTCGCTACTGTTGTTTTTCACTGTCTTTTTACTGTTTTTATTTTTTACCTATTGTTCACCTAATACCTTTTTTGCACTGTTGGTTAGAGGCTGTAAGTAAGCATTTCACTGTAATGTCCACACCTGTTGTATTCGGCGCACGTGACAAACTTTGATTTGATTTGTAACCCGTGCCAATTATTGCGAGTAGCCATTTTACTCATCAGCTTTAAATCCATATAAAAAAGCTTTCTTCCACTCCCAGTGAGATCGGAATTAAATATTGAACAGAGGCCCTTTCATTCATGAGCTATAACTCTGAACCAGTGGCATATTTACTGTATGTATCAGTTTGAGAGCCTCTTAGCTGTGTGTATTTACTTCAGCGGCAGGGATAACACATCCACAGTTCTAGGACTCCAAATGTACTCCAGTGATGGACTGTTCTCATTACAATGACAGCTCCCACTTTTCCATTGTAAATGACTCATTGTTGGCCTGGATTTGAGAGGGCTGTTCTCTCCCACTCTATGCTCCTATTGGTCAGTCTGCTGTACAGTTTTCTGCTGGAGTGGTTAAAAGCGTTGTTAATGTTTGTTGTCGTGGTTGTTGTTTCCCCATTTTCTATCTATTATATCACACCCCCTGATGAGGTCAGAATTAGACAGCTCTGTAGAAAGGATTGTATTTTCTAGCTGGGGCATGGAGTCTTTCCTGGTCAGGTCATGTGGTCATGAAAAACGTATTTCCCTACTCCTAACTGTTACTACTCCGACCCCCTGTTCAGGTGGCGAGCTGCACCAACCAGATGGGTCAGATAGCCATCGTGGCCATGCAGAACTCCAGCCCCAAGGTGACAGAGTGTTTCAATGTGGAGTCTCGGATCCTGTGCATGGCTTATGTACCCATGGAGCAGAGTACCCGGGAGAATAGGATGGGGAACCCCGAAAATAACCTCTCCTTAGTGGGGAAGGCCAGTGACAACCCTACTGTCTGCCTGGGCATGGAGGAGGGCAGGTATGTGATGTCAACAGATTATGTAGTCATAGCCTACTCTGGGTTCTGCTGTCAGCTAAATAAATCTACTCATTGATTTTATTGTATTTGATTTAGAAACACAGCTCATGAAATCACTTCACAACCTTTCTCTGCCTCTGCAGTATCATAGTCTATAAGAGCAGCCAGCAGTCCAAGAAGGTGCGTCTCCAACACTTCTTCATCCTCGACAAGTCCACCGTGACCAGCCTGGTGCACAAGAATCAGTGTTTATACGCTGGCCTTGTGAGTGGCTCAGTTGCCATCTACTCCAGAGCACAAGGTGAGGTTTGTTCTGAAGGCTGTCTGTCTCTTAACACTAGAACTGCCTTTCCGCCTATAAACACCCGCTAGAGAACGTTGCCGGGTTGTTACCTTTAGCATATACGTCAGATGCATATCAACCCGCAACTTACAGTAAACATGAGCACCGATGGTTGATAAATAGTGCCTAAACTACACTATACAGTGCCTTTGGAAAGTATTCAGACCCCTTGACGTTTTTCACATTGTGTTACGTTACAGCCTTATTCTTAAATGGATTACATTTTTTTAAATCCTCAGCAATCTACACACAATACCCCATAATGGCAAAGCGAAAACAGTTTATATATATATATATATATATATATATATAATAAATAAGAATGGCCTTGCTTAGGGAGGTGACCAAGAACCCGATGGTCACTCTGACAGAGCTCTGGAGTTCCTCTGTGGAGATGGGAGAATCTTCAGAAGGACAACCATCTCTGCAGCACTCCACTAATCAGGCCTTTATGGTAGAGTGTTCAGACAAAAGTCAGTAAAAGGCGCATGACAGTACGCTTGGAGTTTGGCAAAAGGCACCTAAAGACACTCCGACCATGAGAAACAAGATTATCTGGTCTGATGAAACCAAGATTGAACTCTTTGGCCTGAGTGCCAAGATTCATGTCTGAAGGAAACCTGGCACCATCCCTACGGTGAAGCATGGTGGTGGCAGCATCATGCTGTGGGGATGTTCTTCAGAGGCAGGGACTGGGAGACTAGTCAGGATTGAGGGAAAGATGAAAGGAGCACAATACAAAGAGACCCTTGATGAAAACATGCTCCAGAGTGCTCAGGACCTCAGACGGGTGCAAAGGTTCACCTTCCAACAGGACAATGACCCTAAGCATACAGCCAAGACAACGCAGGAGTGGCTTCAGGACAAGTCTCGATGTACTTTAGTGGCCCAGCCAGAGCCCGGACTTGAACCTGATCGAACATCTCTGGAGAGACCAGAAAATATCTGTGCAGCAATGCTCGCCATCCAACTTGACGGAGCTTGAGAGAATCTGCAAAGAAGAATGGGGAAAACTCTCCAAATACAGGTGTGCCAAGCTTGTAGCGTCATACCCAAGAAGACATGATGCTGTAATCACTGCCAAAGGTGCTTCTACAAAGTACTGAGTAAAGGGTCTGAATACTTATGTAAATGTGATATAAAAAAATTCAAAAAGATTTCAGGTAATACACAAACCCGTTGCTGACGGGTGTATAAAAATGAGCACACAGCCATACAATCTCCATACACAAATATTGTCAGGAGAATGGCCTTACTGAAGAGCTCCGAGTTCATCAATGTGGCACCGTCATAGGACGCCACCTTTTCAACAAATTTCTGCCCTGCTAGACCTGCCCTGGTCAACTGTAAGTGCTGTTATTGTGAAGTGGAAATGTCTAGGAGCAACAACAGCTCAACTAGCTCAAAGTGGTAAGCCACACAAGCTCACTGAACGAGACCGCTGAGTGCTGAAGCGCATAAATTGTCTGTCCTCGGTTGGAACACTCACTACCGAGTTGCAAACTGCCTCTAGAAGCAACGCCCTCACAATAACTGTTCGTCGGGAGCTTCATGAAATGGGTTTCCAATTCGGAGGAGCCGCACACAAGCCTAAGATCACCATGCGCAATGCCAAGCGTCGGCTGGAGTGGTGTAAAGCTCACTGCCATTGATGAATCACACTTCACTATCTGGCAGTCCGACGGACAAATCAAATGGGTTGGCGGATGCCAGGAGAACGCTAACTGCCCCAATGCATAGTGTGCCAACTGTAAAGTTTGGTGGAGGAGGAATAATGGTCTGTGGCTGTTTTTCATGGTTCAGGCTAGACCCCTTAGTTCCAGTGAAGGGAAATCTTAACGCTACAGCATACAATGACATTCTAGACGATTCTGTGCTTCCAACTTTGTGGCAACAGTTTGGGGACGGCCCTTTCCTGTTAGTTTCCCTTACAATAAATTGGATTAGTAATAGTTATAATAAGCAGTCCTGTAACAGCTTATTTTTATAAAGTAAAATGTAAAAGAGAATGGTATCAACACCCAAGGCACATGGTCAAATGATTTGCTGCTGGTAAAATAGGCAATACACAAACTCCTTACACTGTCTTTATAAATTAAATCAACCTCTTTACTCTCTTTATCATTCAGTTCGGCCTAATTTAAATTAAATTGTTAAGGTGCACAATTACCACCCATTCATCCATTTGTCATTCATTCAGTGAGGAGAGACAGACTCATTAGCACGTGGCTGGGTACCAACATCCTACAGCACATTGACTTGGTGGGTTAAGTTAGGACCTAGGTGTGAAAGAAACTGGTAAAAAGGCTTTAAATACTTGGTCTATACTGTTTTTTTTTATTTAACCTCTATTTAACTAGGCAAGTCAGTTGAGAACAAATTCTTATTTATAATGATTGCCTACCAAAAGGCCTCCTGTAAGGACAGGGGCCTGGGATTAAAATCAATAAATAAATACAATATAAATATAGGACAAAACACACATCACAACGAGAGAGACAACACTACATAAAGAGAGACCTAAAGACAACAACATAGCAAGGCAGCAACACACGGCAACACAACATGGCAACAACACAACATGGTAGCAGCACAAAACATGGTACAAACATTATTGGGCACAGTCAACAGCACAAAGGTCAAGAAGGAAGAGAACAATACATCACACAAAGCAGCCACAACTGTCAGTAAGATTGTCCATGATTGAGTCTTTGAATGAAGAGATTGAGAAACTGTCCAGTTTGAATGTTTGTTGCAGCTCGTTCCAGTTGCTAGCTGCAGCGAACTGAAAAGAGGAGCGACCCAGGGATGTGTGTGCTTTGGGGACCTTTAACAGAATATGACTGGCAGACCGGGTGTTGTATGTGGAGGATGAGGGCTGCAGTAGATATCTGTGATAGGGAGTAGTGAGGCCTAAGAGGGTTTTATAAATAAGCATCGACCAGTGGGTCTTGCGACGGGTATACAGAGATGACCAGTTTACAGAGGAGTATAGAGTGCAGTGATGTGTCCTATAAGGAGCATTGGTGGCAAATCTGATGGCTGAATGGTAAAGAACATCTAGCCGCTCGAGAGCACCCTTACCTGCCGATCTACAAATGATGTCTCCGTAACCTAGCATGGGTAGGATGGTCATCTGAATCAGGGTTAGTTTGGCAGCTGAGGTGAAAAAGGAGCGATCATGATAGAGGATGTCTAGATTTAACTTTTGTCTGCAGCTTTGATATGTGCTGAGAAGGACAGTGCACCGTCTAGCCACACTCCCAAGTACTTGTATGAGGTGACTACCTCAAGCTCTAAACCCTCAGAGGTAGTAATCACACCTGTGGGAAGAGGGGTATTCTTCTTACCAAACCACATGACCATTGTTTTGGAGATGTTCAGAACAAGGTTAAGGGTAGAGAAAGGTTGTTGGACACTAAGAAAGATTTGTTGTAGGGCATTTTGTTAATTTAAATAGGTATACTTACATCCATGGTACTAGCTAAATTAGCTTAACCAAACACAAAATACAAATATATTTAAATGAAAACGTTTTTGTTTTATGCCCAAGTGTTCTGTGTTTATTTAGCTCTGTAGCTCAGTTGGTAGAGCATGGCGCTGCACCAGGATAGTGGGTTTGATTTCTGGGACCGTTTGGGGAAGGCCCTTTCCTGTTTCAGCATGACAATGCCCCCGTGCACAAAGCGAGATCCATACAGAAATGGTTTGTCGAGATAGGTGTGGAAGAACTTGACTGGCCTGCATGGCCTCATCACCATCAAACACCTTTGGGATGAATTGAAACGCTGACTGCGAGCCAGGCTTAATTGCCCCACATCAGCTCCTGACCTCAGCAATGTTCCAACGTGTAGTGGAAAGCCTCCATATTAATGTCCGTCATTCTGGAATGAGATGTTCCACGAGCTGGTGTCCACATACGTTTGGTCATACAGTGTACTGTAAAGAATGAATTGCATGAAGAAATATTCATGGAAATGTAACAATTAGTTATTTGTTTAGATAGAGTCAAGGATATGTGTTGTACAATTCTGCAAAATCCTAGACAGAAATGAGGCCTAAAGCCAATTTTTTTTTCTCTTACAATAAAATTGTTAGTGTAATCCATTTGATCAACTTTATTTGTAGATTTCATTAGTAATGGATTTATAGTAATAAATACAATCTAGTTACAGCTTCTTTTGACAAAGTAGAAGTGCAAAATATATATATATGTATATATATAACCTACCAGGTGAAATCATTTGCTGTATTCCTAAACAAAAAGGACCAGTGCATGGATCATTTTAAAGGATGAATTGCATAAATAAATAGCATATTTTAAGTTTGTTACTAGTTTTTGCTTAGTAGCCAGAGCAATGCTGCCACATGAGTGGTCATGTGCTCAGTGCATGGACAACACGGATGTTCTTAGAAATGGTGACATTTAGAAATATAGCTACACCTCTTGAGTTATGAGCGTTATTTGACAGCGGTAAGTGTAATAGAAATGACAGGATATCTTCTAATTCTATATAGCAATCGAAATGTTTTACCTGCATGTGACTCTGCAGGAAGTTTTGATAAATTGATGATCCTTTCCTTGCATCTGTAAATTACCAGATGCGCCCATCTCTTCATGTACAATTTTGACAATTGATAGGCCTAATGTTGTCAGTCATCAGATTATTGTCAATTTAATAGGCTAGCTCTTATGTGTGAAATTAGTTTCGGTGTAGTTTCGATGGGCCGGCTGGCATCGTCTGTTTCCTTCTCATCAAGTTGGATAGAGTCAAGGATATCTTTTGCATCTTAAGGTCTACTGCAACACATACCATGTTTTCGTTTCCTTTACAATATATTCGAGTAGTAATAGAATTACAGTAAATAAAACAGCCCTGTAACAGCTTCTTTTATACATTTACATTTAAGTCATTTAGCAGACGCTCTTATCCAGAGCGACTTACAAATTGGTGCGTTCACCTTAAGACATCCAGTGGAACAGCCACTTTACAATAGTGCATCTAAATCTTTTAAGGGGGAGGGTGAGAAGGATTACTTTATCCTATCCTAGGTATTCCTGAAAGAGGTGGGGTTTCAGGTGTCTCCGGAAGGTGGTGATTGACTCCGCTGTCCTGGCGTCGTGAGGGAGTTTGTTCCACCATTGGGGGGCCAGAGCAGCGAACAGTTTTGACTGGGCTGCGCGGGAACTGTACTTCCTCAGTGGTAGGGAGGCGAGCAGGCCAGAGGTGGATGAACGCAGTGCCCTTGTTTGGGTGTAGGGCCTGATCAGAGCCTGGAGGTACTGAGGTGCCGTTCCCCTCACAGCTCCGTAGGCAAGCACCATGGTCTTGTAGCGGATGCGAGCTTCAACTGGAAGCCAGTGGAGAGAGCGGAGGAGCGGGGTGACGTGAGAGAACTTGGGAAGGTTTGAACACCAGACGGGCTGCGGCGTTCTGGATGAGTTGTAGGGGTTTAATGGCACAGGCAGGGAGCCCAGCCAACAGCGAGTTGCAGTAATCCAGACGGGAGATGACAAGTGCCTGGATTAGGACCTGCGCTGCTTCCTGTGTGAGGCAGGGTCACTCTCGGATGTTGTAGAGCATGAACCTACAAGAACGGGCCACCGCCTTGATGTTAGTTGAGAACGACAGGGTGTTGTCCAGGATCACGCCAAGGTTCTTAGCGCTCTGGGAGAAGGACACAATGGAGTTGTCAACCGTGATGGCGAGATCATGGAACGGGCAGTCCTTCCCGGGAGGAAGAGCAGCTCCGTCTTGCCGAGGTTCAGCTTGAGGTGGTGATCCGTCATCCACACTGATATGTCTGCCAGACATGCAGAGATGCGATACCTGGTCATCAGAAGGGGGAAAGGAGAAGATTAATTGTGTGTCGTCTGCATAGCAATGATAGGAGAGACCATGTGAGGTTATGACAGAGCCAAGTGACTTGGTGTATAGCGAGAATAGGAGAGGGCCTAGAACAGAGCCCTGGGGGACGCCAGTGGTGAGAGCGCGTGGTGAGGAGACAGATTCTCGCCACGCCACCTGGTAGGAGCGACCTGTCAGGTAGGACGCAATCCAAGCGTGGGTCACGCCGGAGATGCCCAACTCGGAGAGGGTGGAGAGGAGGATCTGATGGTTCACAGTATCGAAGGCAGCCGATAGGTCTAGAAGGATGAGAGCAGAGGAGAGAGAGTTAGCTTTAGCAGTGCGGAGGGCCTCCGTGATACAGAGAAGAGCAGTCTCAGTTGAATGACTAGTCTTGAAACCTGACTGATTTGGATCAAGAAGGTCATTCTGAGAGAGATAGCGGGAGAGCTGGCCAAGGACGGCACGTTCGAGAGTTTTGGAGAGAAAAGAAAGAAGGGATACTGGTCTGTAGTTGTTGACATCGGAGGGATCGAGTGTAGGTTTTTTCAGAAGGGGGTGCAACTCTCGCTCTCTTGAAGACAGAAGGGACGTAGCCAGCGGTCAGGGATGAGTTGATGAGCGAGGTGAGGGAGAAGGTCTCCGGAAATGGTCTGGAGAAGAGAGGAGGGAATAGGGTCAAGCGGGCAGGTTGTTACGGCCGGCCGTCACAAGACGCGAGATTTCATCTGGAGAGAGAGGGAGAAAGAGGTCAGAGCACAGGGTAGGGCAGTGTGAGCAGAACCAGCGGTGTCGTTTGACTTAGCAAACGAGGATCGGATGTCGCTTTCTTTTCAAAATGGTTGAAAGTCATCTGCAGAGAGGGAGGAGGGGGAGGGGAGGAGGATTCAGGAGGGAGGAGAAGGTGGCAAAGAGCTTCCTAGGGTTAGAGGCAGATGCTTGGAATTTAGAGTGGTAGAAAGTGGCTTTAGCAGCAGAGACAGAAGAGGAAAATGTAGAGAGGAGGGAGTGAAAGGATGCCAGGTCCGCAGGGGAGGCGAACCTCCATTTCCGCCCCGGAGCCCTGTTCTGTGAGCTCGCAATGATTCGTCGAGCCACGGAGCAGGAGGGGAGGACCGAGCCGGCCTGGAGGATAGGGGACATAGAGAATCAAGAGAATCTCACCACGGAGAGGAGAGGAGGGTTGAGGAGGCAGAATCAGGAGATAGGTTGGAGAAGGTTTGAGCAGAGGGAAGAGATGATAGGATGGAAGAGGAGAGAGTAGCGGGGGAGAGAGAGCGAAGATTGGGACGGCGCGATACCATCCGAGTAGGGGCAGTGTGGGAAGTGTTGGATGAGAGCAAGAGGGAAAAGGATACAAGGTAGTGGTCGGAGACTTGGAGGGGAGTTGCAGTGAGGTTAGTGGAAGAACAGCATCTAGTAAAGATGAGGTCGAGCGTATTGCCTGCCTTGTGAAGGGGGGAAGGTGAGAGGGTGAGGTGGAAAGAAGGAGGCAGAGAGGAATGAGTCAAAGGTAGACGTGGGGAGGTTAAAGTCGCCCAGAACTGTGAGAGGTGAGCCGTCCTCAGGAAAGGAGCTTATCAAGGCATCAAGCTCATTGATGAACTCTCCGAGGGAACCTGGAGGGCGATAAATGATAAGGATGTTAAGCTTGAAAGGGCTGGTAACTGTGACAGCATGGAATTCAAAGGAGGCGATAGACAGATGGGTAAGGGGAGAAAGAGAGAATGACCACTTGGGAGAGATGAGGATCCCGGTGCCACCACCCCGCTGACCAGAAGCTCTCGGGGTGTGCGAGAACACGTGGGCGGACGAAGAGAGAGCAGTAGGAGTAGCAGTGTTATCTGTGGTGATCCATGTTTCCGTCAGTGCCAAGAAGTCGAGGGACTTTATAAAGTAAAACATAAAAGAGAATGGTATAAATCCGCAAGGCGCGGTCAAATGATTAACGGAGCGCCAACGCTGGTAAATAGGCACAACACAAACTCACCATTACACGATTGTTGTTCTAAATGAAATCAACCTCTTCACCTCATCATTCAGTTTGGCCTCATTTGAAGTAACTTGCACAATTCTATCCATTTCATTCAGTGGGTTGGCATCGTTTGCTTGGCTTGATAGACTCAAGGATATGTTTTGCATGATTCTTAATGCCTACTGCCACATGTAACATGTGTTAGTTTCCCTGTACGATACATTCGGTTAGTAATGCAGTAGACGGGGATGGGCGGTCATTACATGTTGTCAGCCGGTGATTGTCAAGCAAATAACTGCCGGTTTCACGGTAATTGACCGTTAATTAACATAACTACATTTAGCATCTCCTGGCTTCCACGCATAGCCTACAAGCCTACTGATACAGCCTTTACGAACGTCTACATTTTAAAGTCTAATAAATCCATGTAATATAGCCCACACCAGGTATTCCCCCCAAAAATCCAACGGGGAGGGGGGGGGGGGCTATACATTTGGGTGAGTTTTTTTTTTCTCTCACCTGAGTAGCCTCATTTCACTGCCAAAAATAAAAATTTAAACCATCTAGTGTTCAGCGACATAACAACACAATGTCAAATACAGGTAGCATAGTCAAATGGTTAACATCCAATCACATTAACCGTTACTCTCTTGCGGGAATTCCACTAACGGTCTGTATGTAGCCAAACGTAGCTGCTGCTCATTCCGTTTGTTGGAAAATTGATGAATAGTTAAAAAAAAAAAAAAAAAAGTAAGGTCCGTGTTCTTAGAGACACGTACCAGCTCTACAGGTAGTACTGCTACTTCCAGCAGTACTACACCTGCACCTGTCGACGACACAAGTTGTTCTGCTTCCACAAGCACATCCAATGCTAGCATCAGTAATTCTACATTCATTGTTAGCCCAGCTAGCATGGACACTGACAGTGGTGAATCTGATGCAGCCGAAGATCTACTGCCCCCTTACCTGGGAAAGCACCGCACAACAGACCGGGACATTGGACCATCGAAGAGGCCAAATATGATGATAACTACATTGCGTTGGGGTTCACTTACAGTATATCGGGACTAGTGCCTTTCCTCAGCCAGTGTGTTATATGTGCAAAAGTACTATCTCACAACTCGATGAAACCTACACTTTTGCGAAGACATTTAGAAACATAACATGCCAATTAGAAAAATAAGCCACAAGTTTTTTGAGTGAGAATTAAGATGCATTTTGAGTAGTAAGACATTAGATACCATTAATAAGAAGGGGCTAGAAGTGTCTTTTATATAGTGAGCTAGTGAGTGGCTTGAACAGGGAAGCCCCATACTATTGTGGAGGACTTCATTCTTCCTGCTGCAGTGGATATGGCTGGGACAATGCTGGGGAAAAGGACCAAAAAACTATACAAACAAATGCCTTCATCAAACAACATTGTTTCACAACGCATCAGTGACATGGCAGGAGATGTTTTGAAACAATTACTGCTTTGCTTAAAAGCCAGTGAATTCTATGCGTCACAGCTTGATGAGTCAACAGACGTGGCAGGTCTGGCACAGCTCCTGGTATATGTCCGTTATGTTTATGGGGGGTCAATTAAGGGAGGCATCCTCTTCTGCAAACCAGGACAACAGGAGAGAATATTTTCAAAGTACTGGATAGCTCTGTGACATCAAATGGACTTTGGTCAAGATGTGTTGGTATCTGTACAGATGGCGCAAAAGCCATGACAGGGAGACATAGTGGAGTGGTAATGCGCGTGCAAGCAGTTGCTCCCGACGCCACTTGGGGACACTGCAGCATCCACTGAGAGGCTCTTGCTGCCAAGGGAATGCCTGACAGCTTGAAACATGTTTTGGACACTACAATGAAAATGGTTAACTTTTTTAAAGCAAGGCCCCTGAACTGTATTTTCTGCACTTTGCAATGATATGGGCAGCAACCATGTAACACTTTTTACAACATACAGAAGTGAGCTGGTCATCAAGGGACAAAGTATTGACTTTTTTTTTTTTTTAATTGAGAGACGAGCTTAATGTTTTCTTTACTGACCATTTTCACTTGTCTGACCGCTTGCATAATGACTAGATTCTCACACGACTGGTCTATCTGGGTGATGTTTCTTCTCGCCTGAATGATCTGAATCTAGGATTACAGGGACTCTCCGCAACTATATTCCATGTGCGGGACAAAATTGAGGCTATGATTAAGAAGTTGGTGCTCTTCTCTGTCTGCATTAACAAGGACAACACACAGGTCTTTCCATCATTGTATGATTTTTTTTTTGTGTGCAAATGAACTCAACTTACGAACAATTTCAAATGTGATATTGCGAAGCACCTGAGTGAGTTGGGTGCACAATTATGCAGGTACTTTCCTGAAACAGGTGACACAAACAACTGGATTCGTTATCCCTTTCATGCCCTGCCTTCAGTCCACTTACCGATATCTGAACAAGAGGGCCTCATCGAAAGGGCAACAAGCGGTTCTGTGAACATTGAATCAGAAGCCACTCTCAGAATTCTGGATTGGGCTGCGCACAGAGTATCCTGCCTTGGCAAACTTGTGCTGTTAAGACACTGATAATCTTTGCAACCACGTACCTACAGTTGAAGTCGGAGGTTTACATACACCTTAGCCAAGTACATTTAAACTCTGTTTTTCACAATTCCTGACATTTTAATCTTAGTGAAAATTCCCTGTCTTCGGTCAGTAGGATCACCACTTTATTTTAAGAATGTGAAATGTCAGAATAATAGTAGAGAATTATTTATTAAAGCTTTTATTCCTTTCATTACATTCCCAGTGGGTCAGAAGTTTACATGCACTCAATTAGTATTTGGTAGCATTGCCTTTAAATTGTGTAACTTGGGTCAAACGTTTCGGGTATCCTTCCACAAACTTCCCACAATAAGTTGGATGAATGTTGGCCCATTCCTCCTGACAGAGCTGATATAACTTAGTCAAGTTTGTAGGCCTCCTTGCTCACACACACTTCAGTTCTGCCCACAAATCTTCAATAGGATTGAGGTCTGGGCTTTGTGATGGACACTCCAATACCTTGACTTTGTCCTTAAGCCATTTTGCCACAACTTTGGAAGTATGCTTGGGGTCATTGTCCATTTTGAAGACCCATTTGCGACCAAGCTTTAACTTCCTGACTGATGTCTTGATGTTGCTTCAATATATCCACATAACTTTCCTGCCTCATGATGCCATCTATTTTGTGAAGTGCTGCAGAAAAGCACCCTCACAACATGATGCTGCCAGCCCCGTGCTTCTCGGTTGGGATGGTATTCTTCGGCTTGCAAGCCTCCCCCTTTTTCCTTTGAACATAACGATGGTCATTATAGCCAAATAGTTATATTTTTGTTTCATCAGCCCAGAGGACATTTCTCCAAAAAGTATCATCTTTGTCCCCATGTGCAAGCCGTAGTCTGGCTTTTTTTAAATGTTGGTTTTTGAGCCGTGGCTTCTTCCTGCCTTCCAGGTTATGTCGATATAGGACTCGTTTTACTATGGGTATCGATACTTTTTTACCGGTTTCCTCCAGCATCTTCACAAGGTCCTTTTGCTGTTCTGGGATTGATTTGCACTTTTCGCACCAAAGTATGTTCATCTCTAGGAGACAGAATGCGTCTCCTTCCTGAGCTGTATGACTGCTGCGTGGTCCCATGGTGTTTATACTTGCGTACTATTGTTTGTACAGACGAACGTGGTACCTTAAGGCCTTTGGAAATTGCTCCCAAGGATGAACCAGACTTGTGGAGGTCTCCAATTCTTGTCTGAGTTCTTAGCTGATTTCTTTAAATTTTCCCATGATGTCAAGTGAAGAGGCACTGAGTTTGAAGGTAGGCCTTGAAATACATCCACAGGTACACCTCCAATTGACACAAATTATGTCAATTAGCCTATCAGAAGCTTCTAAAGCCATGACATCATTTTCTGGAATTTTCCAAGCTGTTTAAAGGCACAGTCAACTTAGTGTATGTAAACTTCTGACCCACTGGAATTGTGATACTGTGAATTATAAGTGAAATTATCTGTAAACAGTTGTTAGAAAAATGACTTGTGTCATGCACAAAGGAGATGTCGTAACTAACTTGCCAAAACTAGTTTGTTAACAAGAAATTTGTGGAGTGGTTGAAAAATGAGTTTTAATGACTCCAACCTACGTGTATCTAAACTTCTGACTTCAACTGTATGTGAGAGTGGATTCTCGGCCCTCACTAGCATGAGAACTAAATACAGGCAGACTGTGTGGAAAATGATTTAATACATTGCAGAGTTATGTGCATCCTTCTAAGCAGACCCTTCTCATTAACCTGTGGTGAGTTATTCACAATGTTTGCTGAACAAATAAAGTTGTATATGTAAGATGGCTAAATAAAAAGCAAAATTACTGAGTATTATTTGTGCCCTGGTCCTGTAAGAGCTCTTTGTCACAACCCGTCAAGTGGGAAGTGACAAACTCACACTCTTATGTTTAAGAAATGTAGTGTGTGTGTGTGTGTCGCAGGCTTACAATGATGGCAAAAAACAACATTTGAGAGTGCGCTGACCCCGGTGCTAGAGGGGGTATGCAGCTGGAGGTGTTTGAAAGGGCATGGGACTACTATTAAAACGTTTGGCAACCACTGGCCTACACCATCACAATAAATCCATTATATATTTTAGACAGGTCTAAAGAAACATGACATGAAGAAAATGTCTATTTCAGAAGAACAGAATAGCATACTCTGCATTATCCTTATGTTAGGCCCTTTATCTGTCTATGCCATATGGCTGTGTGTTACACTAGTTCATTTAGCAGACAATATTTGCTTAGAATTCCGTCCCATTATTTTATAGTACGAAGAATACAATCGAACATAGCTGAATAAAATAGAAAATATATTTTCTATCGATTTGAGGGTGTGCCCACGTGCGGCTATTCTGTGTTGAGCGGTTAGCAAAGAAACAGGTACTCCTATATGCTTAATTTAGAGTTATTTTATGTAACTTTAGTATGCCTTTTGTGGCCGTTGTGCCCTTGAGCTGAATATAATAATTATGATTCCCTTCTCCTTGCTACGTGCCGAAGCACCTCTCACTCACATGGCTCTGTCACATGATCCGGTCTTTCTCACAGGCTACAAGTGAAGACAAACACATTGGAATGCAACTGCGCACATCTTTATCCAATTCCGAGGTGCATATTGAAGATAATTATTTTCAGCCAACAAGATGAGTAGGCCTAACGAACAGCAAAATTACTAGGCTAGCCTATTTCAATCTACTATCCCCATAGGACAGAAGTTGATCTATTCTATTCTGTGCAATAAATAAATATTCAAAATGGGGGCAGTGAAAAATAAATACATGTCATCTATGCACTTAAATAGCGAAAGGAGGACGCTTTTTTCATGCCAGCCAGATAGGCTATATTCCTTTTTTATAAATCCAATTGGTAGTAGTTAGTCTTGTCTCATTGCTGCAACTCCCGTACGGGCTCGGGAGAGGGGAAGGTCGAAAGCCATGCGTCCTCCGAAACACAACCCAACCAAGCCTCACTGCTTCTTAACACAGCGCGCATCCAACCCGGAAGCCAGCCGCACCAATGTGTCGGCGGAAACACCATGCCCACCACAGGAGTCGCTAGTGCGCGATGAGACAAGGCTATCCCTACCGGCCAAACCCTCCCTAACCCGGATGACGCTATGCCAATTGTGCATCGCCCCATGGACCTCCCGGTCGCGGCCGGCTGCGACAGCCCGGGCACGAACCCAGAGTCTCTCTGGTGTCACAGCTAGCACTGCGATGTAGTGCCCTAGACCACTGCACCACCCGGGAGGCCTATTCCTGTTTTTAAAGAGAAGTAATGTGCTTAATATTAGGAAGGTTGAGAAATAAATATAGTAGGCCTAGCCTATAGAACGCTTTTTTTTTAAGAGGCCATCACTCTGTTTTAGTCCACAATTGCATAGCCTATAGAAATGTTGCGCCACATGAGCTCATGGGCTCTCATGAAGTGTTTTAGATGTTTGATTACATTTGCATTGATGTCAGTGATTTTAGAGGGACAATAGAGTGCAGGTAGTTAGTAAGTTTGGTAGGCTACTAATGACCATCAGCAGCATCAGAGCTTGGAGAAGCCTCGTTACTGTTACTAAACGGTCACATGAAATTTGAGTGCTGTCATGACTCGTGACTTCCGGTAGGGTGGTAAATACGGTAACCGTAACAGCCCTAGTAATAGAGTTATAGTAAAAAAAAAAACGCATGACAGCTTATTTTTAAGGCACACGGTCAAATGATTTGCTGCTGATTTAATAGGAATAACACAAACTCATCATTACACTTGTTTTTCTAAATAAAATCAACCTATTCACCCTCTATCATTCAATTTGGCCTAATTCAATTGTGAAGTAAGGTGCACAATTATCATCCATTTGTCATTCAGTGAGGAGAGAGAGATGCATTAGCAGCTGGCTCGGTACCAACGTCCTACAAGTAAAAAGGCTAACTACTTTTAATACTTTTCTGTTTGTAATTTCAAAATTCAGAAAAATTAGCAGTGTAAAATACAAATGTTTAGGAAAAGTCAGTGAAGGAGCAGGACAGCTTATCTTTTGGGCAGATTTTATTTACAAAATCAAAAACGTCAGTGGCCGTTGGTCTATGGCGGTTCTAGTGGTAACGGTTTGTTTTTAAGTTGGATTGAAATAGGTATACTTACAACAATGGTACTAGCTACATTAGCTTAACAAAACCGAAAATACTAATTTATTTAAATGAAAAAGGTTTTGTTTTAAATCTAGGTAGGTGTTCTGTGTTTTATTTAGCTCTGTAGCTCAGTTGGTAGAGCATGGCGCTGCACCAGGATAGTGGGTTTGACTCCTTGGACCACCCATACTTAATGTATTTACGCATGACTGCATATTTATATTTAAAATTATGTGCCAGGTCAGATATGACCAAGGAGAAAGGTAAGCTGTTGTTGCTACTGTGCATTCAGTCCAACCAAGAAACATGAATAGAGGAACCGATTCAGCCTCTCTTGGAGGAAGACCTGACCTTTTCCGAAATAAACAGTTGAGATGAAATTGGGTGATGCTGGGTTGCAGACTCAGAGAAGTTGTTAGGTGTGTGTTGACCCGGTCCCTGTGGCATACAGGGTGAATCACCAGTATGAATTAACTGCTCCAGGGACCAAGGCCTCTCTCTCTCTCTCTCTCTCTCTCTCTTCTGTGGCTGGCTGGCTGTACTAGGTCTCACAGCGGTCTGTCTCCATGGAGCCTGGCCTGGTTGCCTGGGAGAAGTCACTAATCTGCTAGCTAGCGCTGACCCATTTAATATCCTGCAGCGCTAGCATACTGTCAGAGACAAAGTGCTAGCTCTCTCCTCTGCTCTTTATCTGTCTCTCTATCTGCCTGTACTTGTATCTTTGTCTGAATGTATTTGTCTCTCTCACAGTATGAAAACACTTTGCTTGTTGTTGTTGAATGATTATAGTGAGTTTAGTGACAGCAACATGAGCACATTAAGACAGGGTGGTGAGACACTACCATTGTCAAGGGCTTGCTATGTTTATCTCAGCCAGACATTAATTACACCATCTGCAACTGCATGACATGCAGCTTGCTGAGTCTTATCATGACTCAGAACTGTAGCTTAGGCTCTCTAGGAAAGTCCTTGAGGTCTTTTTCCATGACAGAAATGTCTATGTGCCTTGCAGATCTGTCTGTTGGTGTTGGTGCCCACTGCATGACACTCGTTCTCTGTGGCCCTTGGTTGGCCCCGTTGGCCCCTGATTAGCTGACTAAACTAAAATCCGCTGTATATACACTACTGGTCAAAAGTTTGGGCTCACTTAGAAATGTCCTTGTTTTTGAAAGATAAGCTAATCTTTTTTTGTCCATTTTTAAAATAACATCAAATTGATCAGAAATACAATGTAGACATTGTTCATGTTGTAAATGACTATTGTAGCTGGAAACTGCAGATTTTTTTAAATGGAATATCTACATAGGCGTACAAAGATCCATTATCAGCAACCATCACTTCTGGGTTCCAATGGCACATTGTGTTAGCTAATCCATGTTTATCATTTTAAACAGCTAATTTATCATTAGAAAACCCTTCCAGAAGGACAAGCATCTCTGCAGCACTCCACCAATCAGGCCTTTATGGACTCTCAGACCATGAGAAACAATATTTATCTCGTCTGATGAAACCAAGATTGAACTCTTTGGCCTGAATGCCAAGAGTCACATCTGGAGGAAACCTGGCACCATCCCTACGGTGAAGCATGGTGGCAGCATTATGCTGTGGGGATGTTTTTCAGAGGCAGGGACTGGGAGACCAGTCAGGATCGAGGGAAAGATGAACGGAGCATAGCGAGATCCTTGATGAAAACCTGCTCAAGAGCACTCAGGACCTCCGACTGGAAGGTTCACCTTCCAACAGGACAATGAGCCTAGTCCCACAGCCAATACAACATAGGAGTTGCTTCGGGACAAGTCTCTGAATGTCCTTGAGTGGCCCAGCGGGAGCCCGGACTTGAACCCGATCAAACATCGCTGGAGAGATCTGAAATTAGCTGTGCAGCAACCCTCCCCGTCCAACCTGATGGAGCTTGAGAGGATCTGCAGAGAAGAATAGAAGAAACTCCCCAAATACAGGTCTGCCAAGTTTGCAGCGTCATACCCAAGAAGATTCGAGGCTGTAAACGCTGCCAAAGAAGCTTCAACAAAGTACTGAGTAAAGGGTCTGAATACTTGTAATTTCTTTGTATGTAAATGTGCATACATTTAAAAAATATAAAAAATAAAATGTTTTTGCTTTGTCATTATAGGGTATTGTGTGTAGATTGATTGTGGACAATCAATTGAATCCATTTTAAAATTAGGCTGTAACTTAGTGGGAAAAGTCAAGGGGTCTGAATTATTTCAGAATTCATTGTAGTTGGAGGTATACTCTGCCAATACTCGTTGCAACTTATCTCCATTGAGATGTTTATCGTGGAGTTGAGTTTAGTCCACTAGCCTCTGATTTAACCTTTTATCTAATTTCCAGCTCTGAGGGTCAGGGATGCTTCGGTCAGCTACTTATTTTGCTTGGTGAACCAAGGTGAAAAGGCTACCCTGCCAATCAATAGAAAAACTAAATCCAGTCAGAAAATGGGGATCAGTTGTTCCAACTGCATTCCCAGATAATATTTTGTTACATATCCAGAGGTGGTGAGAAGGAAATGTGGTAAATCCCTGATCCCAATCCAGGTTGAGTAAAGCTGCCTTCCCTCCAACAGGGCACTTTGTGTTGTATGAGAGAGGGATAGAGGAGATGGGGATAGAGGATATACTGGTATCTGCTGGAGGGAAAGTAAGAAGGGAAAGTATTATCTTGATCCTCAACCAGCTCAGTAAAGCCTGGAAGGGAATGTTGCAATGCTGAAATAATGCCCACTTTGGTTCTATCTCTGTTGAACAGAATGTCACTGTTTCCATTTATATTTATTTCCTATAAACATCAGATGATGGTTCCTTTGTTCTCCATGCAGCATATGATTGTTCAATTCAATGGACTTGTCAGGGTACTTTGTGAATTTTCCCTTTGCTTTGACTGAATGGAAAGCTGAGTTGTTGACAGCCCTGTCAAATGTCAGGAGTTCTCCGCTAATCCTTTGACTCCCTCAATTTTTTAACTGAGAGAAGAGATTGAGATACATGGTAGTTATGAATGACAATTTAAAGTGGTTTCATTTGCATACTTGTTCTTCTACATGTGTGACAGAAAAGTGTCAGCTCAAGCTTTAACTTCAAATGATGAGTCATCCTAGCTTCAGTGGTAATACTTGTGCATCCGCGTCCTAGCTAAAGCTCTTCCAGTGCTTTGTCACATTGCGTGGGCTCACAGACGCTATTAGCATTTATATTAGAGTCCCATTTACATTTTAAAATGAACTATGGTAGAGAAGGAACCACAAGAAATACACGCCTCCATATAAGCCTAAATATAAAACTAATTTCAGTTATGAAACGACATCCATTCACACGCATTAAATAATGCTACATGATTAGGTAACATACTAATACAGCAATATGGCACTGCATTCTAGAGTTGCAATGCTGCAGACTTTTATATATACACTACTGTTCAAAAGTTTGCTGTCACTACAAATGCCCTTGTTTTTGGCCTTCTAGGCAGAGTTCCTCTGTCCAGTGTCTGTGTTCTTTTGGCCATCTTAATCTTTTCTTTTTATTGGCCAGTTTGAGATATGGCTTTTTCTTTGCAACTCTGCCTGCATCCCAGTCGCTTCTTCACTGTTTGTTGTTGAAACTGGTGTTTTGCAGGTACTATTTAATGAAGCTGCCAGTTGAGGACTTGTGAGGCTTGTGAGGCATCTGTTTCTCAAACTAGACACTAATGTACTTGTCCTCTTGCTCAGTTGTGCACCAGGGCCTTCCACTCCTCTTTCTATTCTGGTTAGAGCCAGTTTGCGCTGTTCTGTGAAGGGAGTAGTACGTAACGTTGCACGAGATCTTCAGTTTCTTGGAAATTTCTCACATGGAATATCCTTCATTTCTCAGAAGAAGTATAGACTGACGAGTTTCAGAAGAAAGATGTTTGTTTCTGGCCATTTTGAGCCTGTAATCGAACCGACAAATGCTGATGCTCCAGATACTCAACTAGTCTAAAGAAGGCCAGTTTTATTGCTTCTTTAATCAGAGTAACAGTTTTCAGCTGTGCTAACACAATTGCAAAAGTGTTTTCTAATGATCAATTATCCTTTCAAAATGATAAACTTGGATTAGCTAACACAACTTGCCATTGGAACACAGGAGTGATGGTTGCTGATAACGGGCCTCTGTATGCCTATGTAGATATTCCATAAAAAATCTTCAGTTTCCAGCAACAATGAAGACGTGTTTGTTTGTCCTCTCGTACTTTTGTATTTTTTGTATATATATTTCAATTTATTTTCAATCTCTTCTCGATTTTTAATTTGATTATACCTTCCAGTAACCTGCCTCACCCAATGTAATATGGAATTGCTATTTTCAATTTTAGAACACATTCAAGAACCTCCAGAAGCTAACCAGCTAATTAGCTACAAGCTATTTAGTCATTGTTAGCCACTGCAAGAGGCTTTTACCTTCTGCACAGATACCAGCCCTGTTTTTAGCCTGGGTGATACTCGCTAGTCTACCAGTATCGGACTCTCTCCACAACAATGCCGGATTCCTGCCGTAATCCCTGGACCACTACTTATGATCTTCACAGCTAGCTTGCAGTTAGCTATCTCACAGCTTGCAGGTTGCTAGCTCACAGCTAGCTTGCTCTCACCGTGGCACCCAGTACCGAAGCTATTCCTGAGGCCCACCTCCCGGCATACTCAGCTGTTCACCCGGACCCCACTCATACATGGCTAGAGCCCAATACTCCACCGGATCCTTGCTGTAAACTCTGGACCTTGGCACTGGATCACCGCTGCTATAGTGGCTAACGCCACTGCCACGAAGGTAGCACCAGTTAGCCGTGAGCCCGGTGCATCTCCTGTCTAGCAAACTAAATTACTACAATACCTCTTTCGCCATCTGGCTTGGATTCTCTGTCGACACGGCTCCCCGCCGCACCACCACGACTGGTCTGCCGACGAATACGCCATCCGCTGTGCCTTCAACCGGCCTCCGTCGGAGCAGACGCTCCTACTAGCCTGATGCGTGCTGGACTGTCCATTAATCACGGTACTCCATTCTGTTTTTTTTGTTTTTTTATCTGTCGGCCCCAGCCGCGAACTCAGGCCCTATGTGTAGTTAATCCAACCCTCTCTGCCTAGTCATCACCATTTTATCTGCTGTTGTTGTGTTAGCTGATTAGCTGTTGTTGTCTCACCTGTTGTTTTTAGTAAGCTCTCCTAATCAACACCTGCGATTTACTTTATGCCTCGCTGTATGTCTCTCTCAAATGTCAATATGCCTTGTATACGGTTGTTCAGGTTAGTTATCATTGTTTTAGTTTACAATGGAGCCCCTAGTTCCACTCTTCACCTCTGATATCTCCTTTGTCCCACCTCCCACACATGCGGTGACCTCACCCATTACAACCAGAATGTCCAGAGACACAACCTCTTATCATCACCCAGTGCCTGGGCTTGCCTCTGCTGTACCTGCACCCCACCATACCCCTGTCTGCGCATTGAATATATTCTTCCACGCCCAGAAATCTGCTCTTTTTATTCTTTGTCCCCAATGCTCTAGGTGACCAGTTTTGATAGCCTTTAGCCGCACCCTCATCCTACTCCTCGTCTGTTCCTCAGGTGATGTGGAGGTAAACCCAGGCCCTGCATGTCCCCAGCCACCCTCATTTCTTGACTTCTGTGATCGAAAAAGCCTTGGTTTCATGCACGTCAACATCAGAAGCCTCCTCCCTAAGTTTGTTTTACTCACTGCTTTAGCACACTCTGCTAACCCTGATGTCCTTGCCGTGTCTGAATCCTGGCTTAGGAAGGCCACCAAAAATTCTGAGATTTCCATACCCAACTATAACATTTTCCGTCAAGATAGAACTGCCAAAGGGGGAGGAGTTGCAGTCTACTGCAGAGAGAGCCTGCAAAGTAATGTCATACTTCCCAGGTCCATACTCAAACAGTTCGAACTTCTAATTGTAATAATTAATCTCTCCAGAAATAAGTCTCTCACTGTTGCCGCCTGCTACCGACCCCCCCCCCCCTCAGCTCCCAGCTGTGCCCTGGACACCATTTGAGCACCTCCTCCCAGCTGCCCACTGCACTGAAGCTAGGTAACACGGTCACCACCGATTTAAATCCATGATAATCGAAAACTTCAACAAGCATTTCTCAACGGCTGGCCATGCCTTCCTGCTGGCTACTCCAACCTCGCCCAAGCCTTCCCAGCTTCTCCTTTACCCAAATCCAGATAGCAGATGTTCTGAAAGAGCTGCAAAACCTGGACACGTACAAATCAGCTGGGCTTGACAATCTGGACCCTCTATTTCTGAAACTATCCGCCACCATTGTCACAAGCCCTATTACCAGCCTGTTCAACCTCTCTTTCATATCGTCTGAGATCCCCAAGGATTGGTAAGCTGCCGCGGTCATCCCCCTCTTCAAAGGGGGAGACAACTTGGACCCAAACTGTTACAGACCTATATCCATCCTGCCCTGCCTATCTAAGGTCTTCGAAAGCCAAGTCAACAAGATCACTGACAATCTCGAATCTCACCGTACCTTCTCCGCTGTGCAATCTGGTTTCCGAGCCGGTCACGGGTGCACCTCAGCCACGCTCAAGGTCCTAAACAATATCATAACCTCCATCGATAAAAGACAGTACTGTGCAGCCGTCTTCATCGACCTGGCCAAGGCTTTCGACTCTTGTCAATCACCATATTCTTGGGGCGGCAGGGTAGTTCAAACCCCCGAGCTGACAAGGTACAAATCTGTCGTTCTGCCCCTGAACAGGCAGTTAACCCACTGTTCCTAGGCCGTCATTGAAAATAAGAATTTGTTCTTAACTGACTTGCCTGGTTAAATAAAGGTAAAATAAATAAAAATCTTATTGGCAGACTCGGTAGCCTCGGTTTTTCTAATGACTGCCTTGCCTGGTTCACCAACTACTTTCCAGACAGAGTTCAGTGTGTCAAATCGGAGGGCATGTTGTCCGGTCCTCTGGCAGTCCCTATGGGGGTGCCACAGGGTTAAATTCTCAGGCCGACTCTTCTCTCTGTATATATATCAATGATGTTGCTTTAGCTGCGGGCGATTCCCTGATCCACCTCTATGCAGACGACACCATTCTGTATACTTCTGGCCCTTCCTTGGACACTGTGCTAACTAACCTCCAAACGAGCTTCAATGCCATACAACACTCCTTCCGTGGCCTCCAACTGCTCTTAAACGCTAGTAAAACCAAATGCATGCTTTTCAACCGTTCGCTGCCTGCACCTGCACGCCCGACTAACATCACCACCCTGGATGGTTCCGACCTAAAATATGTGGACATCTATAAGTACCTAGGTGTCTGGCTAGACTGTAAACTCTCCTTCCAGACTCATATCAACATCTCAAATCAAATCTAGAGTCTGCTTTCTATTTCGCAACAAAGCCTCTTTCACTCACACCGCCAAACTTACCCTAGTAAAACTGACTATCCTACTGATCCTTGACTTCGGCGATGTCATCTACAAAATAGCTTCCAATACTCTACTCAGCAAACTGGATGCAGTGTATCAGTGCCATCCGTTTTGTTACTAAAGCAACTTATACCACCCACCACTGCGACCTGTATGCTCTAGTCGGCTGGCCCTCGCTACATATTCGTCGCCAGACCCACTGGCTCCAGGTCATCTACAAGTCTATGCTAGGTAAAGCTCCGCCTTATCTCAGTTCACTGGTCGTGATGGCAACACCCTCCCGTAGCACGCGCTCCAGCAGGTGTATCTCACTGATCATCCCTAAAGCCAACGCCTCATTTGGCCGCCTTTCCTTCCAGTTCTCTGCTGCCTGTGACTGGAACGAATTGCAAAAATCGCTGAAGTTGGAGACTTATCTCCCTCACCAAATTTAAACATCTGCTATTTGAGCAGCTAACCGATCGCTGCATCTGTTCATAGTCCATCGGTAAATAGCCCACCCAATTTACCTACCTCATCCCCATACTGTTTTTATTTATTTACTTTTCTGCTCTTTTGCTCACCAATATCTCTACCTGCACATGACCATCTGATAATTTATCACTCCAGTGTTAATCTGCTAAATTGTAATTATTCACCTACCTCCTCATGCCTTTTGCACACTCTATATAGACTCTTTTTCCCCCTACTGTGTTATTGACTTGTTTATTGTTTACTCCATGTGTAACTCTGTTGTTGTCTGTTCACACTGCTATGCTTTATCTTGGCCAGGTCGCAGTTGTAAATGAGAACTTGTTCTCAACTAGCCTACCTGGTTAAATAAAGGTGAAATAAAAAATAAATAAACAATAGTAATTTACATAATTAACAATGTCTACACTGTATTTCTGATCAATTTGATGTTATTTTAATGGACCAAAATTTTTATTTTCTTTCAAAAACAAGGACATTTCTTAGGGACCCCAAACTTGTGAGTGTGTGTGTGTGTCACTATCGCCAGAGCACCACAAGTTGAATTCCATGTGTTTAGCTGTGCTGTGGCTATGCCCTACCTGCCTGTGGCTGAGTGATTGTGCGTGATCTTGTCACAATGCCGTAGGCACAGCCCTGTCTGAACCCCCAGCCAGCCCCATTCTGCCATGCTAGTTCTTCTTTGTTTATGTGTGTGTGAATGGCTCTGCAGAGACCGCATGCCATTGCCAGCCAGTCAGAGAATAAGGACATGGAATGAAACATCTCAAGCTATATTATGTAATCTGGTGAAGTAGCCTGATATTTCCTTGTACAATTCCTGAATGGGAGTGTCCTCATCAGTGCCAGGTTTTATGTCGTGATCCATTTGTTGTCCTTTTTATCTTTCAGCATGAGATGTATTTCTAGATGTATATCTACTATTGTAACATCACACTCTCTGCGGTCTGATTGGCTGTTCCTAAGAAGTAACATTGACATGATAGAATGCTAGTGTGTAGAAGGGGAAGAACTGGCTCTGTAGACGACACGCTGTAACAGAGAGGCAGGTTACATAAGACTGGCTGGGATGGAGAATGATGTTTAAACACATGCACAGTTTTAGTCCTGCACACTTCAGCTTGTTGAAATTTCACTCTCAATCCCTCTGTCCTTTATTGCGCCACACACACACCCTGTGGTTATTATTACAATAAACACAAAGCAGTGTTTTTAATCCACCCAAGCCCCTTACTTCCTTAGTAATTACTATACCTCAAAGTCCCCCCCCCCCCCCTCCATTCTTCCCTGTATGGCACCGCACCTTTCAATAGCTGCCTGTGTGAGTTCCCTTTAAACAAACACAATTGGTAAAGCCTCTGATATTTCCTGTAGTTAGATGTCTGGAGGAATTGAACTTCTTATTTTACACTACTTCGAAGCTTCTTGAATTTTCTTCAGGATTTAATCCTACAACTCCTGCCTACACTAATATGTGTTCTTGAGCTGTTGCAGTTGGGTTATAAACTGAGGGAGAAGGATGAATCCTGCAGAGAAATGTGTTAGCTATATTTGTAATGTAACCAGTGTTGGGTGTTCACAGTGGAGTCCTGGGCTCTGTATAGCAGTAGGCAGACAGCAGTATGTAGGAAGTGTGTGGGTTGGCTCTACAGATGACTAATGCCTCTCAGTACATCTATATTCATTGTGAATCCTGTGAAACCATCAATGGCCTCCAGTGTTATTATGTAGATCGTAAATGCAGATGACATGAGGGGTTCTCTGTCACTAATGTATGCATAATCTGATCAAACATATCTAACAAATGCATTAATATTCTTGCTTAGTGATATTTGCTCCACTTCAGTTGTTGGCTCTTCCAGATTTGTAGTGATTTTCCACTGTATTGTAAGGGATTTGTATGATGTGTATGCTTGTGTTTCAGATGGCTTGTGGAATCCAGACTCTCCTAAGGTGCTGAAGCTTGGGGTTCTGCCAGTGAAGGCCATGCTAGCTGTGGAGGGCCACGTCTGGGCTTCCTCTGGAGGACAAGTCTTCATCATTAGCACTAACACGCACACTGTGGAGGTAACTACACCATCTCTTTATCTCACTTCCTGTATGGATCCCTGCCTCTTTCTCTGTCTCATAACTTTTATGTCACCCGGAGGGTGTCACACACACATTCACACTGTCATGGAGGTACTTGTCTTTCCTATCTCGTAATCTCACCCTTTCTCATAACTCTTATCTGTACCTGACCAAGTCTCCCGTGTCTCTGTGTAGTTCAGGATACTGAGGTTCATGTGTGAGAGAGAAAGCACAAATTCAATATCCTAGCTGCTTCCCAGGTTCATGAAAAAGGAATGTAGGACATGCTCGTGGTGGTGTAGAGAACACCTTTTATTACAGTTCAACTGCAAAGTGGGGTGGTCCAACTTGCAGCTCCAATCTACTATTCAAATATTATATTGCAAGGCCTCTATAAAAAAATATATATTAAGAGGTTGTGGCGTTGTACAAATATGAAGGATTTGAAGATGAAAATTGTGATGAACTCTGATTGACCTCTTGATCTGTTGGTTTAATTGAAATGGAAATTATTTTGTCCATAACTCATTGGAGTTTCCTTCTGTGGTTGCATAGATGTGGGTGTTGGTGCATTCATCACATTTTCTGGGCATGCTTCACATTTCTGTTCTGATATTCTACCGTCCCACACCATGCATCTGCTCTGCTCAGTCTCTCTAGAGCATCGCTGGTTCTGGTAGCTTTACTCTTAAAGATACACTGTATCTACTGTTGATGTGGATATGTTGCTCACTGCTATTAACTGTGAAACCACTAGATGAGGTATGGTTGGATTAGAGCCTTAGACATTAGAATGTAGAACGTGGCCGGAGGGCATGTCACGTCTAGTTATGTATTTTTAGGTTACCAATTCTGGCCCAATCTCTGTGATATCATCTGCGCTTGGCTCTGTCTTAATTGCGTTAGAGCGGTATAGAGGAACCTGGGAGGGGTCTCTCGCTCCCTCTCTCCAGGCCCGGAGCGTTTTGTGTTGTTCTCTGTCCGTCCTGGAGTCACAGTCCGGGTCACAAGCACCTGCTGTCCGTCCTGGAATAACAACATCCCTCCCCTCTGACACACAGTGACTCATAATCCAGTTAGTGTAATTAGGCTCATTACAGGACCACCTGCCTTTCTCCCCGAAAGCTTACACCCTGGCACCTACATGGGGAAAGGGGGGTGGAGGTAGAGCGGCAGGCAAAAAGGAACGAGTGGGAGAGACTGTGGTGAAGAGGGAGGAGAGAGACTGGTAGAGGGGGGGAGAGGAGGAGGAGGATGATAGAGGGGTCATCTGGGAGGTTCAAATGTATGTAGGTTCAGTGACACAATACCTGATCTTGTTAATACTGGAACCCTGCTGCGAGGCCTGTGAGACTGTCCTTGGCCAAGTAGAGTTTCCCTTCGTTAACAGGGATGAGGGAGATTCCATGCCACTCAGCTGATGGCTTTACAGTAGTGCCTCCCAGGTACTAGGCTGAGAAAATCGCAGGGAAATTACTTAAAAACAACTAAATCCACAATTGATATTCTTTCTGACTGATAGCAGTAGAACTGAGGCACAGAGTAGTCCATATTGGGTAAGCTGAAATGCCCTCAGTCATATTTGGCTTTGTAATTAGGGAAATAAAATCCAGGCAAGTTTATATCAAATTGTGGATCTATGAGAAGCAGACAGGACTTTCCTCATAGCTCATATTTCGAGTAAAGCTGATGTCGCTATTGTGCTCAGCACTACCTACAGCAATCATGCAAGTCAAAACACAATTACTACCTCTCTAATGTTTACTATTATGTCAATTGGAGTAACGTAGTCGATCTTGTATTATTTATGTATGGTTTCTCCAAATAATCCCTAGCCATAACAGTCAGTAACAGTAATATTATCGCCGCTGTGTACCATTACTAGGATGTGGATAAGGCTCAGCATCTTAGCAGGCTTACTGTCAGTGTGTCAGTGTGTTGTCACAGCGTAGACGGTACAGTGCAGATGATCTGTCTGTCTCCACCCTCTGAAATCACTTGGACAGCTGTATTGTACATGAAGACTACTCCTCAGTGACTCGGTGATGTGTAGATATACTGGCATGCTAAATACAACCATGTAAAAGGCATTTCCTGTGTGAGATTGTTGAAGAGACATGATTCTTCCTGATTGGTGGCTAAGTTAGTAGGGTTTTCTCCCACTACTCTAAAAACAGACAACGCATTTGAAGAACTGAGCCATTGGGCTGTGCAGTATAATATCCTTTTTTCCTCTCTCCCCGTCAGAGGCAGTTGGAGGCCCACCAGGAGGAAGGCATGGTTGTATCCCACATGGTAGTGGCTGGGGTGGGTATCTGGATAGCCTTCAGCTCTGGGTCCACCCTCAGACTGTTCCACACGGAGACCCTGGAGCCTCTACAGGACATCAACGTAGCTACGCCTGTACACAACATACTGGCTGGTAATGATATCGTTGTCACAATTTTCACTTGAATGCCACAACAGCTCTTTCTAGCATGGTATTCAACACATGGTATGAACATCTTTGCTGCTGATACAAGACACTCTAGTATAGTATAGGTCCTGCAAACTCCTTTTCTCTAGTACAGTAGAACACAGGAGGCTGCTGAGTGGAGGACAGCTTATAATAATCGCTGGAATGGCGTGAATGGAATGGTATCAAACACATAGAAACCATGTATTTGAGCTCAATTCCATTCCGTTCATTGCGTTCCAGCCATTACAATGAGCCTGTCCTCCCCAATTAAGGTGCCACCAACCTCTTGTGCGGTAGAACATACTTTCCACATAGCAAAGCCCCTCTCCACAGCTTAACCACACACTCAAAGGTGAACCTTACCTTTAGGATGTCAGTATACAGTTACATTGCTGTGCCAACCCTCAGCCTGCAGTACTGTGATTTATGGGTAATGCTGTGGTCTTATCAACTCTGTTTGCACAAACCACCAACACCCATGTCTTTGTTCTCTCTGTGTGTCCTCTAAACCAAGTCACTCAGTGACTGGATCCTGGGAATTAACTGTTTATTTATCAGCAAGAACAGAGCAGAGTAGTCCTCTCAAAGTAGAAGTGGATCGCTTTTGACAGTCAGTCGTCAGGTCGTCGTGTACTTGGTGTTTTTTTTCCCCCAAATATACCCTCCACTTTTATCCGATGGTGCGGGTCTTTGTCATGATAAATGCAGTTTCAAAGGGCTGCCTCACACAGTGCCTGTCTGTAATTAGATGACATCACAGTCAGGTGTGTCCTCTGCGGTTGTGTTGTGACAGGTTGGTTGTTTCGGCCCTCTTCAAAGAGTCCTGGGGTAGACAAAAAACCTGAACCTCTCATTCTGGTCCTTTATTGAACCATCAAACATTCCTTTACTCAACATCATCCCATTCTCTACTAGGTTTTGTTTGGGGTGTGGGTGAGGGTAGCATACAAGTTTCAAGCCCCAATCTTGCAAAAATCTTGCTTGAGAAGAGGACTGTCTGGGAGTGGTTGGGGTGGAGAGGGGAAAATTGAAGACTAGCTGTTATTGGCAGAGTGTTTTGGAACTCTCTTAGTTATTGGTTTATTAACCAATTTACTGCATGTTGATGTCACCATGGAAAGCCAAAACTCCTGTCCTTGCAAACCTGCTGATTAGAAGGTCCTGTGTAGATTGTATTTTCAACCAGCAACTACCAGGAAGTAACACTTTTACAATGTTAGTTTCATCAACTGTTGTACAATATGATATAAAACACAGGAAAACATCATTTTGACTGCAGTGGGCCTTAAAAATGTGTAAGTTTACAACTAATTCAAAGCTGTTACAGATGTAGGCCAGACTACATGCTTATCAGTAGGTAGAGTTGTCTTCGTATCCGGTCACACAGAGAGGGGTAGGATAGTCATAGATCAAGTTAGCTCAGTTTGTGGAACATTTTGCAAGACTGTTTAGTCATGAATGGCGAGTACAGACCAGTCGGACTGTGTAAAGCCGCTCTGGGTTGGATAAAGGTTCCCAGTACACAGTAATCTGTGTTATTTCCCCAGCGCTGGGGCTGAGTTTGGTTAATACCCTTTGGATCCAGAATTGGATTTAGCTCAAGCTTCTGGGGGGGGGGGGGGGGGGGGGGGACAGCCAACAGGAGTTGCCTACAGTCAACATACTATAATAACAGTATGTACTCTATGTACAGTCTCTCTATGTACTCTATGTACTCTATGTACAGAGCTCGTGCTGCTAGGCGACCTAAACTGGAACATGCTTAACACCCCAGCCATCCTACAATCTAAACTTGATGCCCTCAATCTCACACAAATTATCAATGAACCTACCAGTTACCCCCCCAAAGCCTTAAACACGGGCACCCTCATAGATATCATCCTAACCAACTTCCCCTCTAAATACACCTCTGCTGTCTTCAACCAAGATCTCAGCGATCACTGCCTCATTGCCTGCATCCGTAATGGGTCAGCGGTCAAACGACCTCCACTCATCACTGTAAAACGCTCCCTGAAACACTTCAGCGAGCAGGCCTTTCTAATCGACCTGGCCGGGGTGTCCTGGAAGGATATTGATCTCATCCCGTCAGTAGAGGATGCCTGGATATTTTTTAAAATGCCTTCCTAACAATGTTAAATAAACATGCCCCATTCAAGAAAATTAGAACCAGGAACAGATATAGCCCTTGGTTCTCCCCAGACCTGACTGCCCTTAACCAACACAAAACATCCTATGGCGTTCTGCATTAGCATCGAACAGCCCCCGTGATATGCAGCTGTTCAGGGAAGCTAGAAACCGTTATACACAGGCAGTTAGAAAAGCCAAGGCTAGCTTTTTCAAGCAGAAATTTGCTTCCTGCAACACTAACTCAAAAAGGTTCTGGGACACTGTAAAGTCCATGGAGAATAAGAACACCTCCTCCCAGCTGCCCACTGCACTGAAGATAGGAAACACTGTCACCACTGATAAATCCACCATAATTGAGAATTTCAATAAGCATTTTTCTACGGCTGGCCATGCTTTCCACCTGGCAACTCCTACCCCGGTCAACAGCACTGCACCCCAACAGCAACTCGCCCAAGCCTTCCCCATTTCTCCTTCTCCCAAATCCATTCAGCTGAAGTTCTGAAAGAGCTGAAAATCTGGACCCCTACAAATCAGCCGGGCTAGACAATCTGGACCCTTTCTTTCTAAAATTATCTGCCGAAATTGTTGCCACCCCTATTACTAGCCTGTTCAACCTCTCTTTCGTGTCATCTGAGATTCCCAAAGATTGGAAAGAGCTGCGGTCATCCCCTCTTCAAAGGGGGGACACTCTGACCCAAACTGCTACAGACCTATATCTATCCTACCATGCCTTTCTAAGGTCTTCGAAAGCCAAGTCAACAAACAGATTACCCACCATTTCGAATCTCACCATACCTTCTCTGCTATGCAATCTGGTTTCAGAGCTGGTCATGGGTGCACCTCAGCCACGCTCAAGGTCCTAAACGATATCTTAACCGCCATCGATAAGAAACATTACTGTGCAGCCGTATTCATTGATCTGGCCAAGGCTTTCGACTCTGTCAACCACCACATCCTCATCGGCAGACTCGACAGCCTTCGTTTCTCAAATGATTGCCTCGCCTGGTTCACCAACTACTTCTCTGATAGAGTTCAGTGTGTCAAATCGGAGGGTCTGCTGTCCGGACCTCTGGCAGTCTCTATGGGGGTGCCACAGGGTTCAATTCTTGGACCGACTCTCTTCTCTGTATACATCAATGAGGTCGCTCTTGCTGCTGGTGAGTCTCTGATCCACCTCTACGCAGACGACACCATTCTGTATACTTCCGGCCCTTCTTTGGACACTGTGTTAACAACCCTCCAGGCAAGCTTCAATGCCATACAACTCTCCTTCCGTGGCCTCCAATTGCTCTTAAATACAAGTAAAACTAAATGCATGCTCTTCAACCGATCGCTACCTGCACCTACCCGCCTGTCCAACATCACTACTCTGGACGGCTCTGACTTAGAATACGTGGACAACTACAAATACTTAGGTGTCTGGTTAGACTGTAAACTCTCCTTCCAGACCCATATCAAACATCTCCAATCCAAAGTTAAATCTAGAATTGGCTTCCTATTTCGCAACAAAGCATCCTTCACTCATGCTGCCAAACATACCCTTGTAAAATTGACCATCCTACCAATCCTCGACTTTGGCGATGTCATTTACAAAATAGCCTCCAATACCCTACTCAACAAATTGGATGCAGTCTATCACAGTGCTATCCGTTTTGTCACCAAAGCCCCATATACTACCCACCATTGCGACCTGTACGCTCTCGTTGGCTGGCCCTCGCTTCATACTCGTCGCCAAACCCACTGGCTCCATGTCATCTACAAGACCCTGCTAGGTAAAGTCCCACATTATCTCAGCTCGCTGGTCACCATAGCATCTCCCACCTGTAGCACACGCTCCAGCAGGTATATCTCTCTAGTCACCCCCAAAACCAATTCTTTCTTTGGCCGCCTCCTTCCAGTTCTCTGCTGCCAATGACTGGAACGAACTACAAAAATCTCTTAAATTGGAAACACTTATCTCCTCACTAGCTTTAAGCACCAACTGTCAGAGCATCTTACAGATTACTGCACCTGTACATAGCCCACCTATAATTTAGCCCAAACAACTACCTCTTTCCCAACTGTATTTAATTTATTTATTTATTTTGCTCCTTTGCACCCCATTATTTTTATTTCTACTTTGCACATTCTTCCATTGCAATACTACCATTCCAGTGTTTTACTTGCTATATTGTATTTACTTTGCCACCATGGCCTTTTTTGCCTTTACCTCCCTTCTCACCTAATTTGCTCACATTGTATATAGACTTGTTTTTTTTTGTTTTGTTTTTTTTACTGTATTATTGACTGTATGTTTGTTTTACTCCATGTGTAACTCTGTGTCGTTGTATGTGTCGAACTGCTTTGCTTTATCTTGGCCAGGTCGCAATTGTAAATGAGAACTTGTTCTCAACTTGCTTACCTGGTTAAATAAAGGTGAAATAAATAAAATAAACAGTCGGAATGAATATTACATTGTATGTCATAATCCCATACAAGCACTATGATGTATGTACAGTGGGGACCAAAGTGATCGACACCCTTGATAAAAAATGAGCAACAATAACTGCAAAGGAAAAGTGTATCACTCGCTCACCATTAACAATGTGTTTTATTTAAGTTCAAAGTTCAAAGAAAGATGTTTCAGGCCACAATGGCCTTCATTAGTTGCACCTCGATATACATTGGTTCTGCCCCCTCTTCTTTCAATAATAACTGTAAATAAGAATATAATACATTTCAAATACAAGCTATATTTTATGCTAGATTTGGGGGTGTAAATTGTATGTTTTATACTAATACAATATTGCTCAGAGAAAGAGGTTTTGTTTAACAAGTAAGTTTTTTTCTCAAAGGTCAGGGTCAAATTATATGATCTTTGTTTGGACCCTCTGCGACTTTTCTCACTCATCATTATTCAGGATTTATTCAGGATTATCCTTAATCATGGTAGCATCCACATGAATGTAGATGTGTTTAGGAACATATTTTATTCTTATTTACAATAAAAGTGACTCCAAAATGACACTACATTATTTACCATTTATTTCTATAGGGCACAAAATGATCTGAAACACAACCAAAATGAATTGCAACTGCATCCAACACGTTTGTACAGTCACAAGCTTGATGTAGTCCTTGTGTGCTAGGAATATGGGACCGAATACAAAACGTTTTACTATTTTATTACAATCTTTAGGGGTGTCAATCATTTTGACCCCTACCTTTTTTGAGAAGAAGAAAATAGTATTACTTTTAAACAATCGCTCTCTCCTGATCAATTGTATTAGTATAAAATAATATAATTTACTTTTTTTTTGGAGCATTAATATAGCTGTCTTTTTAATTATTTATTTTATACAGTCATTATTGCTCATCTTTATCAGGGGTGTCAATAATTTCAACCTCCACTGAATATATATAGTGTATGTAGTTACCTTCTCTGTTGCTACATCAGTTGCTGTTACCATAGTAACAAACTTATTGCTACCGAGTCCTGTAACTTGGCGAAATCATACGTCGTTTGTTGTTTCAGTATGACAAGTTTGATTTGTCCTTTATGCTGGTGAAGCTCGCCTCAGACATCTTAGCGACGGCCAGATGGCAGTCAGAAAGACGAGCAGCAGACCAGAGTGAGGATCTCAATCAGAGCCAGCTGTGTTGTGAATAGTAATCTGCTGTCAGAGCTCTGTGTCCTACATCAGTCTAGAGGGGACTAGTCGTAATCTTTCTCTCCTATCTGTGGCTGCTCTTTAATATTGCTACAACAGCTCGGTTGGTTTGATTGGAGTTTTTGGGGATTGATCCTGTATATTGTCAGTTTCAGCTGCTGGTCCTCTGTCATCAGCTGTACTGTAGTAACGTCAGCCGTATTATAAGGGTTGCTCTGCGTTTTGAGGTTCCTGTTTATTGTCCACAGTTCCTCACCTCTGAAGTTGTAAAGTATTTTGAAGATGCCGTCCAGTCGACTGTTTTTGAGCTCAAGTTTGAATTCCATTATTTTAACTCTTAACTCTATTTGACTCTGCTGTGGAGTGTTTTATATAGTGACAGCTGCTGTGGCTCTGGATCAGTCGGTGTGTGTGTGTGTGTGTGTGTGTGTGTGTGTGTGTGTGTGTGTGTGTGTGTCACCAGTAATGACTAACCTACAGTAACATATCGGTCTAAAGCATAATAAACAGTGCTATCGTTAGCTGAGTTCTGCCCATTGTTTATAAGCCCTAGACTGTGTGTACATAGTTGAGTATTTTACTGGCCTCATCCATTATTACCTTAAGGTTTTGTGTACCCTATAAAATATTTACTTTCAAAGAGAGATTAGACACAAATAAGTGCACCATATGGGAGTTAGATAATATTTGATAACCAGTTTAATGTAATATATTGCATTAGAGTAAGGGACAATATCATGGCATCAAGTTGCACAGCAAACCTTGTGTTAAATCTTGGCATATGTCCCATCATGCATGGTTTACTTGCATATAGTGCTCCAGTATGTGATTATGCAATCGAATCAAGGCTTGCATAAACCTAAGGGTCTCTTAGGGATCACTTTGTGGTGGTTTGTGGAAAAGCAAGAGTACACTTTCATTCAGTACAGCAGTAACTAACCCTACCCTACACCTACCCTTCTGGGAAACTCAGCCCAACACCAATCTTGAGGTTGAGCAAGGGTTTTCAACACAGATGTGAATGATAAAGCCAGTCTGGAATAATTTAATAAGACTCCTTGGTCCCATTAACTAATAAGAGACATCAACCACAGAGTTTCTCTTGAAGGAGAGACCTCAGACCAGCGACTTGAAAGACTTCCTCCTCTAGGCCAAGCAGGGTCTCTTACGGTCTGTGTGTATCACCAAAGAGCTGACTTCCTCTGATAACAGCACTGTGTTAATGCCCTATCTACAGTATCTCTCTGTCATGGGACTCTGTTTGTTTTCCTTCCTTAAAGTGGAACAGCCAACTGAGCCAACTCCCACTGTACCACTTTGCCAGTTCTCTTCAACCATGGTTTGAACTGGCGGCCTGCACTGGCTAAACATCTGAATGTGATTTGTCAGGGCAAGTTCAGATTTCTCTCCGTGGAGGGAGTAGTAATTGTATGCCCCTATAAGCCTGGATTTGTCTCCTGTTCTGAGCTTTTCCACAATGTTCCACCCAGGTACTTATTCTTCAGTTGTTGGCAGCTGCTGCTAGATTGATTGACTAGGCTTGAGAACGTATTGGATCTGCAGAGCCTGCTGACTCAAACCGTAGTGTCATTCAAGCCATTTGGAACTTCACTGGGCCATGGTGGGCGTGGTAGGGGACCGGACGATCAATACCTGTTGAGAGTGAAGGGTGATGGATGCTTGTTGATGTAGAACTGGAGTGTTTTATTTCAGACTCTGGATGGAACTCCAGATGCACCCATACATACTGTGTGAACAAACAACAGGAACCAAGACAGACTAACTACACACTATTTGTGTATTTACAGGGTTTCAGAAGTCTAGCAGAGAGCGGTAAGACAATGTGTGTTATGTGAACTAGGTTTCTCAGCAGTTTAGAGAAGTTGCAGACCTGCAGTTTGGCTTGTTTTAGGAAACACAGGTTCAGACAGGGGTTTTTAGTTGGGAGGGTGACGTCACCAAATATCTGGAAGGATTTCACGGTTGCTGACATAGAATGGAGTGTTAAATGTCCTCCGTGCTCCAGGTGGGGTTGTCCTTCTCATGCTCGCTCATGTTGGAACGATCCCTCGTAAATCCTTTGATTGCACTGAGGAATTCCAGAGAACCGGTATTTCAGAGAACTGTGGTCTCTGAGTGTAATTAGGTTATAGCTGTTTTCATTTGAATTTCACAATGATTGCTCAAATGCCCATGCTTTGGTGATTCTTTTACAATACCTCCTCTGCCCTTCCTTAACCCTTTACAGTGTTTTGGTTTGGTCAATTTCGATTTGGCAAAATCTCCCAGAAACCCCGCTCGATATATGGTTTGTTTCTTCATTGTGTATTTGATGTTCCCAAAAAGACAAGTCTGTCGGGAGAGGAGGTTCTGTATCACTGGCTTTGTTTGGGCTTGATCTAAATACCCAGCCATGCGGACATTAATGGGGACAAACATGTTGAGGCCAGGAACACCTCCAGACCCTTCATTACCGCACTAGCTCTGGGACTGTCTTTCACCTCTCAGCATGGTCACCCAGCGGCCTGGACACAGGAAGAGATTGTAGGGTTGTAGCCTCTCTGTCGCTGGTCCCAGATTTTGGCCTGATATGAACCATTTCTCTAATGAGATGGGATCAGTGTTTAATATCTAACCCACCCCCCAACTAGGGCTGTTATGGTGACCATATTACCGCCACACCGGAAGTCACAAGTAATTAGGCTTTTCCAAGCTCTGATGCTGATGGTCATCAGTAGCCTACCGAACATGCTAACTGCCTCAGCACTCTCATTGTCTCTCTAATCACTTAGCCATCAATGCAAATGTACTCCAATCAAATCCAACACGTCACGAGAGCCCATTAGCTCATGTTGTGCAACATTTCTACTGGCCTTTTAAAAATAGGAGGATCTCATCAGCTTTCTATAGGCTAGGTCTACTATATTTATTCATCAACTTTCTTAATATTAAGCACATTGCTTTGCTTCACAACAGGAGTATAGCCTACCTGGCTGGCATGAAAATAAACCACGGGGGAAAGTGTCCTCCATTCTCTGTTTAAGTGCATTAGATGAGATGTATTTTCCCGCTGCCCCTGTTCTGAGACGGGTGCATGATAATGGTCCATTCTAAATCAAAACTAATTCCCCCCATATGATTTAGTATATGTAAAGGCAATATTAGTAGCGTCCCCCCATAGGCCTATATGTTTCCATGAGGTTTGTATCACAACTAAAGTGACCAAATAACCTTTCAAAATTAAGCACATTAATACGCCTTACGACTAATGTCGAGCCTAACTGGCATACATAGGCGGTGTGTGAGTTTTAAGTTGGGGAAGAGAATATTCACCCTGAAAATGCACCTTCTATAATAAAGCATTACATGCATAATAGCATTTGTGGTAACTTTTGAGGTGTTTTCCCGCTAATTGATTGCATTTTGGAACTTACTGCCATGTGCACGTTGCTGTGCTTATAATGTGAAGAAATAGCCTATTCATTTATCAACGTTTTAAGCTAAAAGTTCTTATCTGCTGCATCAGCCTTATTGCTTTTAAAAGGTTCTTTGATGTGAGTGGTCCAATTCATTTGAGATCTATCGCATCTGATAATTGTCCCAGACTATGTTTGGAATATTTATTTATCAATAGAATAGGTCAACTTTTGTACTATGAGGTATAGTAGATTGACATAATCATAAAGCTAGTGCTTTTGCTGTTCGTTAGGCCTACTCATCTTGTTGGCTGATGAAAAGTACATGTGGACAGTTAAAATATGAAGGATGCGCACAGTTGCGTCCCATATGTCTGTCTTTATTTGTAACCTACTTCTTAGCTGAAATGGATGGATGCCTGTGAGAAGAACCCCATCACATGACGGGCATTGGCTAATAAGAATTTAGATATTTTGAGAGAGCCATGTGGGTGAGAGGCGCTTCGGAACATGCAGTGGGGAAAGGGGAATTATAATGAATATACTCAGCCCAGGGACACACTGGCCACAAAAGGCATGGATGTTTTTAGGGGGCATTATGGCCACACTAGGGGGATGCCGTTGGGAAATTCAAGGCATTCTCAAGTGTTTGTCTAATTCTGAATGAGAGACTGATGAAGTGTGTACAACCTGCGCAAGAAACAAAGCAGAGCTCATGCCTTTCATGCAACATTTATGAAATTGTCATTAGTTGCATCATTTAGCCTTAGTGTATATTAAACATCAAACATATATAGCCCAATGTTTTGTAGAACAACTAAAGTTGTATAAATGACTCTAAATTAAGCATATAGGAGTGCCTGTTTCCTGGTTAACCGCTCAACACAGAATAGCTGCATGTGCGCACTCCCTCCAGAAATCGTTTGTAGAAAAGATCCTTTCTATTTTATTCAGTTATGTTCAATTGTATTTTTCAAACTATAAAATAATATACAATGATGCAAATCTTGTCTGCTAAATGAACTAGTGTTGCCCACATGGCATTGCCAGAGCACGGCTTAACATAAGGACAACTCAGAGTATGCTATTCTGTTATTCTGAAATAGACAACATTTTCTTCATGTTTCTTTAGACCTGTCTAAAATATATAATGGATTTATTGTGATGGTGTAGGCTATATTACATGGATTTATTTGAGTTTTTAGAAGATGTTCCAAAGGTCGACATCAGTGGATTGTGGGCTATGTGTGGAAGCCAGCAGATGCAAATGTGTTTATGTAAAATACCGGTCAATTACCAGGAGGCCGACCAGTTATTTGCTTGACAAACACCGGCTGGCAAAATGTCATGACCGCCACAGCCCTACCCCCCTGCTAGTGTACTGTACAGTCGTGGCCAAAAGTTTTGAGAATGACACAAATATTAATTTTGTCTGCTGCCTCAGTTTGTATGATGGCAATTTGCATATACTCCAGAATGTTATGAAGAGTGTAATTAATTGCAATTCATCTGATCAAAGCCCCTCTGCCATGCAAATGAACTGAATCCCCCCCAAAAAAATTCAGTGCATTTCAGCCCTGCCACAAAAGGACCAGCTGACATCATGTCAGTGATTCTCTCGTTCACACAGGTGTGAGTGTTGATGACGACAAGGCTGGAGATCACGCTGTCATGCTGATTGAGTTTGAATAACAGACTGGAAGCTTCAAAAGGAGGCTAGTGCTTGGAATCATTGTTCTTCCTTTGTCAACCATGGTTACCTGCAAGGAAACACGTGCCGTCATCATTGCTTTGCACAAAAATGGCTTCACAGGCAAGGATATTGCTGCCAGTAAGATTTCACTGAAATCATCCATTTATCGAATCATCAAGAACTTCAAGGAGAGCAGTTCAATTGTTGTGAAAAAGGCTTCAGAGCGCCGAAGAAAATCCAGCAAGCGCCAGGACCGTCTCCTAAAGTTGATTTGGCTGCAGGGGCACCACCAGTACAGAGCTTGCTCAGGAATGGCAGCAGGTAGGGGTGAGTGCATCTGCATGCACAGTGAGGCGAAGACCTTTGGAGGATGGCCTGGTGTCAAGAAGGGCAGCAAAGAAGCCACTTCTCTCCAGGAAAAAACATCAGGGACAGACTGATATTCTGCAAAAGGTACAGGGATTGGACTGCTGAGGACTGGGGCAAAATCATTTTCTCTGACTCCCATTTCCTATTGTTTGGGGCATCTGGAAAAAATATTTTCCGGAGAAGACAAGGTGAGCACTACCATCAGTCCTGTGTCATGCCAACAGTAAAGCATCCTGAGGCCATTCATGTGTGGGGTTGCTTCTCAGCTAAGGGAGTGGGCTCACTCACAATTTTGCCTAAGAACACAGCCATGAATAAAGAATGGTACCAACACATCCTCCAAGAGCAACTTGTCTCAACCATCCAGGAACAGTTTGGTGACGAACAATGCCTTTTCCAGCATGATGGAGCACCTTGCCATAAGGCAAAAATGATAACTTAAGTGGCTCTGGGAACAAAACATTGATATTGTTGGCAGCCCACCTCTTGAGGATTGACCACAAATTCTCAATTGGAATAAGGTCTGGGGAGTTTCCTGGTCATGGACTCCCCAGACCTTATTCCCATTGAGAACTTGTGGTCAATCTTCAAGAGGTGAGTGGGCAAACAAAAACCCACAAATGCTGACAAACTCCAAGCATTGATTATGCAAGAATGGTCTGCCATGTGGCCCAGAAGTTAATTGACAGCATGCCAGGGCGGATTGCAGAGGTCTTGAAAAAGAAGGGTCAACACTGCAAATATTGACTCCGTGTCAACTTCATGTAATTGTCAATAAAAAGCCTTTGACACTTATGAAATGCTTGTAATTATACTTCAGTATTCCATAGTAACATCTGACAAAAATATCTAAAGACACTGAACCAGAAAACTTTGGAAACTAATATTTGTGTCATTCTCAACTTTTGGCCACGGCTGTACTATGGGCTTAATGTTTTCTATCTGCACACCCTGCCTTGCTAGTGGAATATCAATGTGGACTATAGGCTTAATGTTTTCTATCTGCACCCCCTACTGTAATCCAGCGTGCTAGTTGTGGGGGATAAGTGCAGATCAAAGTAGACGTCTGGTGTGGGATCAGGAACAGGCCCGGGCTGTGTTGATGCTGGTCCCGGTTTATTTTGGTTTGGGCTATGGGTGGGGAACTTCAAATATTATGAAAGGAGGAAGTCAAGAAATGCACCCCTGTGTGTGTGTGTGTGTGTGTGTGCATTTCTGGTAACTGTGGACCCTCATTGTAAGCACATGTGCAGAGATGGGTTTTTCTGTGCTGGGTGTGTAGTTTAGTGGCTGACTGACTGACCGGCTGGTACTGTAGACTCAGGACTGATGTTCTTCAGAGGGGTGAACTCTGGGTGTCGGGCAGATGGATCAGCGGATGATTTGGCCAAGACCCTGGGGGGGTTTATGGGAGGGAGGTGACTCGAGCTGCAATGTATAATGGGTAGTGCCACTCACAACTGGAGCCTTGACAGGCTCTCTCAAACAGAGTTATAGCTGTCCGTATTGAGTGTTTTGTCAAAATGCTTTTGCACATTTGTCTGTTCACTCTTTGTAGAGTGACTAGCTTGTTCCCATGGTAAAGTTAATATGTAAATGAGTGCCAAGTTCCACATAATAAGTCACTAAACATTGTTCATCAGAAGACACAATTTATCACTGTCCTCTGAAGGTGCATTTAGCTTAACAATTACTGTGTTTACAGTACAAAGTGACATTTCATACTGAATTGATTTGTGACTGAGGGGGAGGACAGGACACACGTACGTAGTCCTTTCTGTCCCAGCGTGCTCCAGGCTTTCTGAATAGAACCACAGTTGCTTGTTTAATTACCACGTTACGGTTCACTCATTCTCTTATACTTTTTTGTTTTGTTTGTGTGACTCAAAGCGGACTATAATCGAATAGTGAGGAGTTTAATTGGTTTCATTTTTTATTCCTGCTTGTCTTTCGGTTGCCCGGGAGACCATTGGCTGTTAAGCGGTATTGCCCTAGTAACCTCCCCACACACAGAGCAGAAATACCTCCCTCTTTACAACTGTACTCTACCACAGCTCACAGGAAGTGGCCAATCGAGTGTTCTTTTTAATTTGAGACACGATTCTACTTCTGAATCTCCTACAGTGTTATGGTGTGAGGTCAAACGGCTTGACTCCAGAAATCGTTCTTGAAGGTCAACTATTACCTATTTAAATATCAACTTTTTTTTCAACTTTTTTTTCCTCATAAGTTGACAAAACCATGTGGTCAGAACATTTTGTGCAATACTACAGCCCACTGGATTACTTCTCTCTGCAACTTCTTCCAGAATGTAATTAATATTCTGCAGATTCAGGTTATGACAATGTGTATTTTCTGGCCATAGGAAACCAGAGGGTCTCTGTGAGCAGTCTGCTGGTATGTCATGGTCTGCTGCTGGTGGGGACCAACCTGGGGGTGACAGTGGCCCTCTCTGTCCCTAGACTACAGGGCATCCCTAAGGTCACAGGTGGGTACATCTTCATCTGAAGATTATTCCAGATTATCAAAACATCCCAATGAGGATTTCTATGGCAATCCATCCATTTGGTGTCATAGTTTTGGGGTTAAAGAGGGGATTTGGGAAGGGTGCTTTAAGGACTTTGATAGCCAATAGTATGTCATTGTAAATGGAGCACAACATGGATTAATGGGCCTCAGTCATTATCCTTCAGGTCCCAGCCCTGCCTGGTTAGTTTGGTGTAGCCTTTCTCACAATGATACTGTCTCTTAATTGATATAATGACTCAAAGCCAATTTCCGTGTGCCTCCGGTCTACAGAATTCTTAGTCTCTGGAGGCTTCTGCCAAAAGCAGGCAATTTCAAACATATGTAGTTATTACCAGTATTATCCAGTAACGTTAGCTGTTGATTAGTGCATTTGTATGTGTGTATGGAGTAATGTGTGTCTGGATATTTGGATGTCGTAGGACGGGGCATGGTATCTTTCCATGCCCACCACGGCCCAGTGAAGTTCCTCACCATGGCAGCCGCCGTGTGCAACCGGCCCTCAGGCAACTCAGACAGCCCAGGCAGCAGCCCACCCAGCCAGCCAGGGGACACCCAGGACGGGGAGGCCTCCCCACCTCCACCCCCAGGCTCCACACCCAGTCCTGCTGCTACTCAGGGCCGGGGAGTGTGGCTGGGGGAGGCAGGCTGCTCCTCCATGGCCCTCCATGACTCCCTGTCCTCCTCCTGTGGCTCCCTGGCTCTGTCACAGGGCTCTCTGGAGCACGGGCCTGAGGACGGGGCCATCTATGACCTGGTCAATGACCCAGCCAATCACCAGAGGGGCAGGAGGGTCAAGAAGGTGGACGTCAGCTCTCTGCTTGTGGTGTCGGGGGGGCTGGGTCACCGCAGGGTCAACAGGAAGAGCAAACAGTCCCGCCAGGAGGAGACTGTGTCCACCATTATGGTGTGGCAGATCCCTCTTCTCAACATGTAAGAGACTAAACTACCACAGTGCAGCAAGGTGAGTGGGACCATAGTCACTGCAGTAGTCACTAGTGTTAATGGTTTAATAACCACTCATAAGTCAATAGTAATCATCCTTTCAAGTCTCCCCATACTCCTCCTCATGCTCTTTTTGTCTCTTTCTCTTCAGGGTGAAGACTGAGGGTGCTGCAGTTCCTATTTGAAGTCAGTGACACAACTCCAAAGGATGTCCATTGCCATAGTTGTCTGGACTTTGGGCTCAGTCAACTCAACCATGTGTCTTAGAATGAAAAATACTTCAGAGGGCATTCCATAAACAGTTTGAAGAGTTTCTTATGGTGTCTCCCACCCAAAAACCTATAGCCTTATGTACACGTGAGACATTCCCATGGGGTCAATGCCAAGGGATCAATACACTATAACCACTTTTTCCTGGCACCTGACTTTGCTTACAGCATCCAATACCTGAACCGTTAACACCATGGTGGAAGATGAATCCAGTGAAGAGAACATGGATATGGAGAAAAACCACTGAAATGGCCTTAATGTCATTCTTACGATGTCATTTTCATAGATGACCGATGAAATGTTACTTGTCTTCAGTTGTTATAACATGGCTAATATATTCTATGTTACTGAGACGTTGGGCCAGATCATCAGTGTCAATGGCACAATAATACATCTGGGCAGATACGGGTGCAGTATGAAAATGGACACGTAGACATCAGAAATGACCAGTTTCCTATGTGGACCGAAGTTGAGAGACAAGTTGACTTCATCTCTGTGGCTTTGAACAATGTCTAGCCTGACACTTCCACTGTTAGGTAAAGACATATTCTGTGGGGCCAAGGCCCTGATATTATGATCATCTCATTGCGCCAGTCTATGTTCTATGAATTGGGTCTGTTTCTAGATATGCTTACTTGTTTGTTATTGGGTCAGGGAGAGGTCCTTTGCAATGGTGTCCTTATTTCACTGGAACACTAAAGCTGAACGTTTCCTTGTAGTTGCCATCAGGGGGCTATGGAGGGTGAGTGTTTCTGAAAGGTATGATGGGACTTCCTGGCTGGCCAGGTTTCCTGTAGATCCTAAATGGAGGGAGAGTCGTTAACTGTTACCAGATGAAAAGAAGTAGGGGTTGTTACTTGCCCAAATAAATGTGTTGTCACTAAAGGGTATTAAAAAAAAAAAAAATGTAAATGATAAAAAGCTTTATACTTTTGTCACATTTTGTATGTACTTCTGTTGCGTATATTAACAAATCTATAAACAATGTTTTATTCAACAGTTTTATGGATATTTTCTTTACATACTGTGTCTAGGTTTGTATTAATCTAGTTTTAATGTATGCATGCTCAGTTTGCTCACCTTATATCAACAAAAAGGAAATACTGGGAGGTGCACTAGTTCACATATGCTGCCAGTATGTATAGCCTTGGGTGTTTGGTTCAATGCCAATCTCTAAATTCACCTCTCCACACTGAACATCAAGGGTCTTTCTGTATTGTTTGCATAACTACATGTTGTGAATGCACTAGTTTAGACCTTCAGAAGAACACAGGTACTAACTATACCATACAATCAAAGCAACTCCAAACAAAAAACTTATATGGTTTGTATTTTGAGAAATGAAGGAGAAAGACTGCAAGGAAATGGTATACAAGGATGGGCAGTAACTGATTACATGTAATCTGATTACAAAAAAAGCCTCAGATTACAACTTCTTTTGAAAAAGTAGATTACTTTTAAATTAAAAGGACATTTGTGGAAGAATACATTGACACCTTTCTGTTTTCTCAATGACATGCAATTCAGCATTTGAAAAAGGCGCATGTTTAAGCTTGTTCCACCTGAGCGAGTCAGAGACCACTATGATGACACACCAAATGCGTTTGATGGATCCTTTTGTCTTCTTATAATGCCTCTTAAAGGAAAATTCCACCCAAAAGCAATCTATTGGTACTTGTTTCATTATTCCATTGTTGACATAATCCCAAAATGTTTTGCTTGTCAGCAATCAAGTTTTCAAAATATGTAACTTTCAAAATACAGAAATCATCCCCATATAATGCGGTTTTTGGGTGGAGTTTTCCTTTAAGGGGAAAGTAATCCAAAAGCAACAAAGTAATCAGGTTATGTTACGGAGTTTGGCTAATCCAAATGTTACGTTACAGATTGCAGTTTTGAACGTGTAACTAGGAACTGTAATGGATTACATTTAGAAATGAAAAAAAGAGACTAAAGCTTTGTTAACCTAACCTTCTGGATAAAGTGCTGCTATCAATTCATGTAAGGACGATCTTTTGCCCGGAGTGTATTAAGAACTGTGGGTGATGCAGTTCCTGAGTATTTCAACATGTACTCTCATTCTCTCAGCTGGTCAGGATCTAATTTGTTTCATGCCGCCCACATAGTGTTACACAATCATGTTGAAATGTATTACTGTATTATCTGTGTTAACGCAAATATATTCTAGAACTTGAAGTTCAGTGTCCCTGCCTTATCCAAATGATTACCCTTATGCCATATTATTCCAGTAATAGTTTTCTGTCATCTGTGCTGTATCATGAACCCAAACATATCCCACAGGATGTCTCATTTAGCTAATGTCCTGATGACTATTCTGTCTTTTAGGGTAAAGTTCAACCACAGTGATTTAAGTAGGCTACAGACAGTATTTATTAACCAGTGAAGGTATACAGACCAGCAGCACCTCAATAACAAATACTGTATCAAACAAATACTGTATCAATTGTCTTGGACAATTGTGGCGTGCCTGGATTTGAACCTTTTATTTAAAAAAAAAAATTCATCAAACTGTCCCCTTTTTTCTTTTTCTGTCAAAAGGCCAAGGACCATCCTCAGACCATTGCTTTAATTTTTGGTGGTATTCTCATTTCTTGATATCATACAGGATAAAATCATGCTATGTCACATAATTGCGCACTAAACAGGGCCCCATCACCACAGAGCAATCCCAGGCTCGTGCCCTGTCTGACTGTTGTCATTCATCACACTGGGAGATGGCCTTGACTCACAAGCACACGGTTTTTGTTTTCTCGGATCCTGCATGGTTTCCATGGAGAACTGTCAATGGTCTTTGACAGCATGGCTGAGTGTGATTTCTCTCCTCACAGCGTGTGGATGTGTGTTGTGTGGCATGTCTGCTCCTCAAGATAATACTGCGGGACAATCGTGCATTATATTCTGAACATGGAAGATTTGTTGTGGCTATGGCTTGCCTTTTCTCTGTGTTCATCTGTCCCAGGCAGGAATGCTGCAGTGTAATCCGTGGTGCTGATTGTACTCTGGTGCCCTTGTGTTGGCACAGAGTGGCTCAGCTATTTTTATATGTAAAAGGCCAGTGGTTACGCTATGCAACCTCCAGAGAATGGGAAGATAAGGGTGCTGGATAAAACTGTCTCCGTCTATAACTGGGATACTGATATGAGACACACTGACATGTTATGCTATTTTAACTCCGTGAAGATGGTGGTTGTTTTGCTGGTTCTTAACCTTTTTTTATTTTTTATTCTCACAAATTTAAGGGAAGCACTTGTTTGCGCTTAGTTTTTTTGCGTTTCCATTTGGGTTGTATTCATGTGTGTGTATGTATGTATGTATGTATGTGTATATATATATATATATATATCATTTTGTAATAATTTGCGAGACTGGACTGAAGGAGAGGGAGGCTTATTTACAGTGCCTTCAGAAAGTATTCACACCCTTTTACGTTTTCCACATTTCGTTGTGTTACAGCCTGCATTTATAGGTTAAATTGAGATGTCACTGGCCCACACACAATACCCTCAATGTCAGAGGAATTATGTTTTTAGAAATCTTTACAACTTAATAAAAAATGAAAAGTGGAAATGTCTTGAGTCAATAAGTATTCAACCCCTGTTCTGGCAAGCCTACATACATTTAGGTTGGAGTCATTAAAACTTGTTTTTCAACCACTCTACAAATTTCTTGTTAACAAACTATAGTTTTGGCAAGTCGGTTAGGACATCTACCTTGTGCATGACACACATTTTTCCAACAATTGTTTACAGAGAGATTATTACATTTATCACAATTCCAGTGGGTCAGAAGTTTACATACACTAAGTTGACTGTGCCTTTAAACAGTTTGGAAAATTCCAGAAAATTATGGTATGCTTTAGAAGCTTCTGATAGGCTAATTGACATCATGAGTCAATTGGAGGTGTACCTGTGGATGTATTTCAAGGCCTACCTTCAAACTCAGTGCCTCTTTGCTTGACATTATGGGAAAATCCAAAGAAATCAGCCAAGACCTCAGGGAAAATGATTGTAGACCTCCACAAGTCTGGTTCATCCTTGAAAGCAATTTCCAAACACCTGAAGGCAACACGTTCATCTGTACAAACAATAGTACGCAAGTATAAACACCATGGGACCATGCAGCCGTCATACCGTTTCTCCCATTATTCTCTACAGATCCTCTCAAGCTTTGCCAGGTTGAATGGGGAGCATCGCTGCACAGTTATTTTTAGGTCTCTCTGAGATATTCGATTGGGTTCAAGTCCGGTCTCTGGCTGGGCCACTCAAGATCATTCAGACTTGTCCCGAAGCCACTCCTGCGTTGTTTTGACTATGTGCTTTGAGTGATTGTCTTGTTGGAAAGTGAACCTTCGCCCCAGTCAGGTCCTGAGCGCTCTGGAGCAGGTTTTCATGAATCAAATCAAATCAAATTTTATTTGTCACATACACATGGTTAGCAGATGTTAGTGCGAGTGTAGCGAAATGCTTGTGCTTCTAGTTCCGACAATGCAGTAATAACCAACAAGTAAGTAATCTAGCTAACAATTCCAAAACTACTACCTTATAGACACAAGTGTAAGGGGATAAAGAATATGTACAAAAAGATATATGAATGAGTGATGGTACAGAGCGGCATAGGCAAGATACAGTAATGGTATTTAGTGCAGTATATACATATGAGATGAGTATGTAAACAAAGTGGCATAGTTAAAGTGGCTAGTGATACATGTATTACATAAGGATGCAGTAGATGATATAGAGTACAGTATATACGTATACATATGAGATGAATAATGTAGGGTATGTAAACATATTAGGTAGCATTGTTTAAAGTGGCTAGTGATATATTTTACATCCTTTCCCATTATTAAAGTGGCTGGAGTGAAGGATCTCTCTGTACTTTTCTCCATTCATCTTTGCCTCAATCCTGACTAGTCTCCCAGTCTCTGCTGCTGAAAAACATCCCCACAGCATGATGCTGCCACCACCATGCTTCACTGTAGGGATGGTGCCAGGTTCCTCCAGACGTGACGCTTGGCATTCAGGCCAAAGAGTTCAATCTTGGATTCATCAGACCAGAGAATCTTGTTTCTCATGGTCTGAGAGTCTTTAGGTGCCTTTAGGCGAACTCCAAGCGGGCTGTCGTGCCTTTTTACTGAGTGGCTTCTGTCTGGCCACTCTACCATAAAGGCCTGATTGGTGGAGTGCTGCAGAGATGGTTGTCCTTCTGGCACTTTCTCCCATCTCCACAGAGGAACTCTGGAGCTCTGTCAGAGTTATCAGGTTCTTGCTCACCTCCTGACCAAGGCCATTCTCCCCCGATTTCTCTGTTTGGCCAGGCGGCCAGCTCTAGGCTGAGACTTGGGTGGTTACGAACTTCTTCCATTTAAGAATGATGGAGGCCACTGTGTTCTTGGGGACCTTCAGTGCTGCAGAAATGTTTTGGTGCCCTTCCCTAGATCTATGCCTGACACAATCCTGTCTCGGAGCTCAATGGACAATTCCATCGAACTCACGGCTTGGTTTTTGCTCTGACATACACTGTCAATTGTGGGACCTTATATAGACGTGTGTGTCAAATGATTTCTAATCAAAATAATTTACCCCAGGTGGATTCCAAGTTGTATAAACATCTCAAGGATGATCAATGGAAACAGGATGCACCTTAGCTCAATTTTGAGTTTCATAGCAAAGGTTCTGAAAACTTATGTAAATAAGGTATTTCTGTTTTAATTGTTTTATGCATTTGAAAATATTTCTAAAAACCTGTTTTCGCGTTGTCATTATGAGGTAGTGTGTGTAGATTGGAAGAAAAAAAAGATGTAATCAATTTTAGAATAAGTCTAACGTAACAGAATGTGGAAAAAGTCAAGGTGTCTGAATACTTTCCAAATGCACTGTAACCCATGGTTTAAGGATAGGTTGACGCAATGTTCTTCCTTTCAGACTAAAATATGATCGGATGTTGTAGCGTACCAAGCAAAAGGCGGTAGCCGTAGTACATTTTAATGTGGACACGTCTTTATAATTACAATAACCCACTAGGGAAACACATGTGTGTGTTGTCTAGTGAACAACATATTTGTTGTCATTTGGCTTTGCTTTGGAAGTAGGGTCTTTCCTATAAGGGTCTTACAATGACAGGGTCTTATAATGCACGCATGGGCGCAGATCGCCGAGCTTCTCCCATGACATCTCGGACACAAAAGCGTGTGAAGGAATGTCGCATTTTCCCGGTGGTTTGCCTCCAACGCGTGCGCTGAGGGAATATCCGTCTAGAGGGTGTGTGGTCTATATCAATAACTGTCGGATTGTAGCCAACGGTAAAAAATCTAAACACATTCGGGGCAGCGGAGAGGGAGAACACTGATCTATGCTGGGCTGATTTTAAACTGTGGGGGTGAAATACGACATTTGATGCTCACGCCTCAACTCGGACGCACTGGAGAGCTGCAGGAGGAATTTACTTGGCAACATATTGGTCGTGGATAGATAATCTGAAAGCCTAAATCCTGGAATGACTGTTTTGTTTTAACCAAGACATCGATGTAGTTAGTGGGTTTTCTCTTATGATTTTTTTTTAATGGTATAACAAAGATCCATTTTACTCGGAGATGATTTGTTCAAGTGATAGCCTATATAGCTAAAGGACATGTAATGAAGGACTTCTTCACATTTACGAAATTACCTCTATATATGAGGGAAAAGAGCTGTCTTGCATTTTTGAGGTTCTCCAATTTTCAGTATTGGGGCTACCTTACATAACTGGGCATTGTGTGTGTGTGTGACTGAAAACGGTCTGTTGAACTGCGCTGCTACTTCACCACAGACACAAAGACGTAAGTAGTAGGCTATACTATAATAACAATCATCATCATGCTATTTAGGTCGTTTAAAAAATATATATGAGTCGAGATGCATTTCCATCTTTGATGATACCTTAATATTAATAAAATGTAGCCTTGAATTATTTTCTTGCCTTACAATTATATTGCGCGCAAATTTGCCAATTTATATTTCTTCACGTTATGATGAACGAATATATATTAATCGATTTCTATAAATGATTGTACTAGAATTTGGTTTCTATTACACAATTTGACAGCGAAATGTGCTCGTGAACGGCTTTCCTCTCCCATCATATTCAGGATTTAGCAGTCAGCAGTGGCCACTGAGCATGCGCCCTGGGTGTCCGTCTCCCACGGGGTCGCGATTAACACAGATTCGAATGATCATCCAATAGGTAGGTCATGTGTGTTAGCAGTGTATAGCAACAATAATTCACTTGTTATTCCATTCACTATATGTCTAATATCTTAATAATAGCACTTGAATTCATCTTTTTCTGCACAACACGTGCCAAAGGTGCAATTAGACCCCCATAATAATATCTGTAGAATTTAATCATGTTGTGTTTTTCAATAGAGTTTAGTCAATTTTGAGAACATCAGTTACTCTATAAAACTCTGAAGATATGCCAAAGTTGGCTCCATGTGTTGCTTGTGGAGTAAGGGCGCCCCTCAGAGTTTAAGTAGCACTGGCAACAATTTAGGTTTTAGTTATTTGAAACATGCCATAGAAGCAGGATAGATTTTCAATGACTTTTGATATATTTCTCTTCTCCCCAAACTTGTCAAATAGGTTCAAGGGACGAGACCTGCCAAGATCTGGAGAAGTGATTCTAGAAGATTCTGTTGGATTTTCCTCGCTATGATCACTGAGGATCTGGACTACCACTAGCTCTGATCAGACAGGATGAATGACAGACAGAGACCGGGAGGAGGAGTGCACACAGTGGAGGCAGACGTCATCTTCCACCATCCCGTCTGCTCGGACCTCCTCTCCTCCCCCTCGGATGAGGATGTTTGTCCCCTCCCACGGAAGCAGGAGGGGAACACCAATGCTCCAGACCAGGGATTCATACTGGACGACCAGGGATTCTGTCGACAGAGCACGCCAGTTACAAAGGAGTACTTGTTGGATGGTGGTACGGTGATTGGGAATCATCACTTTGACCAGCCACAGGGTGATGGATCATACATCTCAAATACAGATCAGCTTCACATTACTGATCTTTCTCATCTAGCAAATACATCTCACATACCCAAGCTTGATGCTGGTAGAGACCAGAACTGTACTCATGGCAGAAACGGTATCCGTGAGGATATGAATGGGGCGAGGGCCAAAGTGCCCTGCAGTGTGGGTCCCTCGCTATACTTCAAGGGAGAGGCCAGAGAGGAAGCGGAAGGGTCTCTGTCCCTCTACAGAGAGAGCATAGTGGGGAGTCAGTGTCACATCACAAATGTCACCGCCTCCCCGGAGCAGGGGACCTCCGCGCCTGACACGTATTGTATCACCGCGGACAACCAGCCAACCATACAAGAGCTGGAGCGCTTGTTCAGCCACAGCTCTGCCACAGAATATGACACATTGTATGGACAGTCGGAGCTTGAGTCGAGCCAAGGACACAGGGGCAGTAGTGGCCATGGTGGGATCAGTAACACAACGCCTAAAGAGGAGACGGATTTAGTGATTGAAGTCGGTGGCCAGAAAATCAGTGTTCATAAGTCTGTTCTGGCAGAGAAGAGTGACTATTTCAAGGCTCGTCAGTCGAGAGACATCCTGAAAGTGAAAGGGCTGAAGTACAAGACCCTGACCATCCTGATAGACTATATCTACACCTCTCAGATGAATGTGCACAAGGACAATGTGGTAGAGGTGATCACAGGAGCTAAGATCTTACAGATCCCATGTGCCCTCCAGGCTGCTATGGATACCATCTCCGAGCAGGTCACAGCAGAGAACTGCTACGAGATTCTAACTATCGCCAAGAAGCAACGACTCAACGAACTGAAAGAGACGGCCTATCGCTTCATGAGTGACAATTTCCTCCAGATCCTGCGGGACCAAACGGTGTATGGACATCTGACTGGTTCGGAGAGGGATCTGGTCCTGAAGAAGAGAATGGAGGGGAAAAGGTCCCTGATGGTCGCTGAGATCAACGATGTGTTCGACCGCGTCGGGAGCCGACCTCAGAGTCGCTGTAACAGTCGACCGCAGAGCCCTCTGTCCGTGGCATCCTTCGAGGAGAACCACATGATTTACTACTTCAACGAGGCAGCCAATGACTGGAGACCTCTGACTCTGATGCCGGAGGACATTAACACTAAGGGCTGTGGGATCTGCACCATGTACAACTACCTGTTTGTGGCCGGTGGGATAAAGGGATATGGGGATAAGGGCAAGGTCTCAGACAAGGTGTTCTGTTACAACCCCATCACTAACCGCTGGAGCGAGGTTCGGCCGCTCAACCAGGCGCGGTCGCAGCTCAAGCTAGTGTCTATGGAAGGTAACCTGTACGCCATAGGAGGGGAGTGTTTGTTCACAGTGGAAAAGTATGATCCTCGGACTGACAGATGGACCACAGTGGCTCCCTTACCCAAAGGGGCGTTCGCTGTGGCCCATGAAGCCACCACATGTAACGGAGAGCTCTACGTCTCTGGCGGGTCTCTCTTCTACCGTCTCCTAAAATACGACCCCAAGAGGGACGAGTGGCAGGAGTGCCCCTACAACAACAGCAGGAAGAAGTCAACTGACATGGTGGCCCTGAAAAGCTTCATCTACAGGTTTGACGTGAACCGCGACCAGGGGGTCAATGTGTTCAAGTACAACACTATAGTGAAAATGTGGCACGACTGTGTATCACAGCGACAGGGCACCCCTTTGCCGTTCCGGTGTGCCGTCATTGGGAATTGCATCTATTGTGTGAACAAGACTCAGATTCTGCAGTTCGTAGTGGAGGAGGACGGCTCTTACTTTGTAGAGGAACCTCTGAGGCCACCACTGGAAGCTAAGGGCCTACTGTTCCCTTTCATCCTCAGTCTGCCTGACAAGACTCATGTGATATGACCGTGTACCAACGACGCTACATTACAGAAGCCCGTCAGTAGAATATAGTGGACCTTTTCAAATATAATGAACATTTTTCAATGTCAGCTTTATTCCCTCCCCCCCTGTCCAGTTTACCTGCTCGTAATGGAATGTGTTGTCTTTGCATGGTCAGTGACAGTATCTACAGGACAAGCCTTAACACGGATGACTTTTACATGTTGAATGAGTGCAACCCGAAATGCATCTGACTGTAAATAATGAGATAATGACACGTGCAGATGTTTCTTTGTGTGTATTTCCCTGCGTTCAGTTTTGTATTGTTCATTTTTGTTTTAGCAGATAGTTAGAATAGATATTGTTTTTAATTCTGTTGGCTGGCTGGTCGCTTTTAGACACTAATCTCACGTCAGAGGTGGAATTGTCTGACTGCAGGGGCAGCTAAAGTGTGTTCTGACTGACATAGCTGGCAAGTCCTATCTAAACGAAACAAGCAAACACATAAGCAGCTTCATCTGGTACAGTACAAGGCCTGCTACTGTGGTGATGGATGCTCTGTAACATGGCTCTATGACGAAACGGAGAGGAAATAACATTCACAGCACCGAGGCCTGATATCAGAACGGCCTTTGACATGACTTCACAAGACCATTGAACAGAAGGAGGAAATGAGCCACATACTGTATATATTCTACAATAATGCTGTTCTACCATTATAGATAATCGAGGAATAATGTTGAAGAGCACAATGCACTTATTAGTGAATTAGGTATCAAAACCAGTACCCACCTGTTCATTCAGAACCAATAACCAGCCGTGCAAGTTCCGTCAAAGACAACACTCTACATACAGTTGAGTTTCAATACACTACAAACATTGTTTTGTGGTGTACATGAATCCAAAGGGGAATTGTTGCAGCACCAGAAGAGTGGTGTTTTTGACTGATCTTTGGGATCGTGTTAGGTGACAGGGTTTGATTGAAACGGGTCTTAGGTGTGCAAAGATGTTTACAGAATACAGGATTGAGTCCGTATAGATATGAGGGACAATTCTTACTGCACACTGTTCACTGTTAGGGGCCTGGTCCTTGACTATCACGTTTGCCAAAGACAAAAGAAGTCTGGTATTGTCTCAAATAGTCTGATAATAACACATCAAACCCTTTCAGACATTTCAGTAAATAAATCTATAGTAAATATATTTGGGTGATTTAATATCCTAAATCCAAAAGATGTATGTGACCTCTACAACACTACGCAATAGTATTAGCAGAAATGTATCAATGTTGCCGTGATACAAGGGCACCACACTTGCTGCTACAATATTCTTTTAACATTCTTCAGAGAAGTGAGGAGTCATTTCTCCTATGCAGGAGAATTTGCCCTTGTCCTGCAGATAATGAAAACGCTATTATGTTGTCATCTCCCACAAGTATTTGATGAGCCAGCCAGAAAGACTGTGACTAGCATACATAGTGTGCATTTTTCGAATACTGCCTCACAAGTACTGGACTATTTCAGTATAATTTATGCTAGCCATGTGGCCTGTGAGTTTTATTCCATCCATTTATAATGCATAATCATCTCACCCACACAGTGTTTAGTAGTAGGAAGCACACTCTTCATCAACTTTAGCTCAATGTTCATCTGTTCCAAATCCTTATTTCACTTTAATACAATACTAGAGCTGGTCAAATAGCCCTCCATCTCATTGCTCTTTCTTAGAAATTAGACCTATTTGTTTAGTTTTTGCAATAACACATCAAATGGGAGTTTTGTTCATCTGTGGGATTTTATTCAGTGGAATTTATTTGGTGAGCAAAATGCAACTATCACATTTTAACAGTATCTCCAAGAGGCAGTTGTAACTGTTGTGACAGAGTGGATGTGGTTGGATTTATTAGTTTGGTATTTTACTGGCTGGCGTCAGTGTGTAGTGAAGCTCTTATGGCCTGTTGGCTTTGGACATAATATTGCAATGATGAGTGGCTTGAAAGTACAGTGTTGGTTGAAGGCTTTCTTGCTGTTAATGGCATATAATAAAGTAACAGCTAAAAAACAAACTGTTTTAATGATGTATTTCAGTCAAAACTAAGTGCTGCAAATAAAATATTTTGTGTCTGAGAAAAGTGACAATGTCATTCTCTGTAGAATGTGTCTTGCAGTATGGATGGAGACGTCCTTAATTATCACTGCTGATGAGCAGTGCTCTGACAGACTTTTATTTTCACTTGGTACAGAAGCGACACCTACTGGACAATGACTAACAAGTCCTGCGCTTGTCATTTCTCTCTTAAATGAAAACAGATGAATTCACTATAAGAATACCAGCCATCACTGTATCGATACATTTATTGTATTTGCTCCCCTAAGTGAAAAGATACATTTATTCTCTCCTGATGAGGAAGGGGGGTGATGCTTGGTGTTGTTGCTATAGCCGGGTGACTTCAGCAGGTCCTGCGGTTTCGGCATCATCTCCTCTGTACACCTCAGGTCTACTCTCAGTAATCTCTGGACTACGGAACGTAGTCGTAGAGAAGTAGTTCACATATTTGGACACTGGTGACTCCTCCTATTTGACAATTGAAATGTAAGTATTTTGAGTAAACATACATTTTATAATTAGGGCTAGTAGTTTTTCCTGGTCAAGCCACGTGGTCAGGAAAAACTTGCACCATCAATTATAATTGACAATGAAACAAAATATTTTGTTAGATTGCCAACCCTTATAGAAAAGAAGAACAGTGTCATCTTCTGGTGAGTAAGAGAGAGGTACCGGTTTATTACCTCAGCGATGGGAGGCAGGTTGTCGGCCCACTGCGTGATTTCCTGTGTGGAGCGGTCGATGGTGACGTTCATGATACTCTTGCATGTCTGTCTGGTTGATCTCTTGGCTATGGGGATCAAGGCCAAGACAAAACAGGCTGCCACGTTCAAAGCCCCGGCAACCACAAAGCCCAAGTTGTAGCTTCCTGTCATGTCATTCACCCAACCTGACCGGGACAACAACTCATGTATGACTGAGACTACAAACAACAAAGGTATGATTATGACTATGACTTTTATCATATTACTTGTATGATGTTCCTTCATGCAAAGACAGTGATGCAACCTCTGCACATCTGCCCAAAAAAACATTTTGAGACGATTTGTCATTGTTTGGCTGTACTAACATGGCTTACACTCCTCCAACGTAAGAATAAGTACTGTTACAACAATAACGTCGGTCAACCTACCAGCAAAGGGCGGCCCCAAGCAGCTGACCGCGTTGACCGTGAGCATGAACCCCCAGGCCACGGGCATCTTCTCGGCCCCCATCAGGTCAAAGGTCAGGACAGGGAGCAGGATGTAGTTGCCAGCATCAGCGATCCCCAGGAACAGGCCGAAGGCCACCAGAGAGCCGTAGGAATGGAGCACTGGGATCAACATGTACAGCAGACCTGGCAACACAGGAGGAAAGACAGTAGGGGACGGGGGGTTCGGAATTCACCTTGTACATTTGACTGCAGCACAGCCGTGATAATAATGGCCATAACATACACTCTCTCGTGTCGTATTGCTTTACTAACGGTCACAATGACCGCGAGGAAGTACAGGCATAAGGCAAACCCACCCACACCGAAGACAGAGGCCTGGTTGATGTAGAGCCTGTTGATTCTCTCTGAATCACAGATCCTGCCGAAGATGATCCGGCTGATCATGCTAGTCAAGCCTAGGAACAGCATGATGTTAGTGGCACTGTGGACGGGGATGCCCAGCTGAACTGCATGCTTCACCTAGAGCAGGGCACACACACACACATTTTGTACCTGAACTACATTCACTCATCTTTGAGATACAGTGCATTCGGGAAGTATTCAGACCCCTCAACTTTTTTCACATTTTGTAACGTTGCAGCCTTATTCTTAAATTGATTAAATAGCCCCCCCCCCCCCCCTGATCAATCTGCACACAATACCCCATAATGACAGCAAAAACAGGTTTTTAGAAATGAAAAAACGGAAGTATCACATTTACCTAAGTATTTAGACCCTTTACTCAGTACTATGTTGAAGCATGGAAGTGTTGCTGCAAAGCTGGCTGGGCCACTCTATGACATTCAGAGACCTGTCCCAATGCCACTACTGCATTATCTTGGCTGTGTGCTTAGGGTCGTTGTCCTGTTGGAAGGTGAACCTTCACCCCAGTCTGAGATCCTGAACAGGTTTCATCAAGGGTCTCTCTGTACTTTTCTCCGTTCATCTTTGCCTCGATTCTGACTAGTCTCCCAGTCTCAGTCCCTGCCACTGAAAAACATGCCCACCGCATGATGCTGCCACCACCATGCTTCACCGTAGGGATGTTGCCAGGTTTCCTCCAGATGTGACACTTGGCATTCAGGCCAAAGCGTTCAATCTTGGTTTCATCAGACCAGAGAATCTTGTTTCTCATGGTTTGAGAGTATTTAGGTGCCTTTTGGCAAACTCCAAGCAGGCGGTCATGTGCCTTTTTACTGAGGAGTGGCTTCCGTCTGGCCACTCTACCATAAAGGCCTGATTGGTGGAGTGCTGCAGAGATGGTTGTCCCATCTCCACAGAGGAATTCTGGAGCTCTGTCAGAGTGACCATTGGGTTTTTGGTCACCTCCCTGACCAAGCCCCTTCTCCCCTGATTGCTCAGTTTGGCCGGGCGGCCAGCTCTAGAAAGAGTCTTGGTGTTTACAAACATTTTCCATTTAAGAATAATGGGGGCCACTGTGTTCTTGGGGACCTTCAATGCTACATACATGTTTTGGTACACTTCCCCAGATCTGTGTCTCGACACAATCCTGTCTCCGAGCTCTACGGACAATTCCTTCAACCTCATTGCTTGGTTTTTGCTCTGACATCCGCTGTCAACTGTGGGACCTTATATAGACAGGTGTGTGCCTTTCCAAATCATGTCCAATCAATTGAATTTACCACAGGTGGACTCCAATCAAGTTGTAGAAACATCTCAAGGATGATCCATGGAAACAGGATGCACAAGAGCTCAATTCCGAGTCTCATAGCAAAGGGTCTGAATACTTATGTAAATAAGGTATTTCTGTTTTTTTATTTTTTATAAATTAGCAAATATTTCTAAAAACCTGTTTTTCCCCCCAACAAAATAACTTTTCAGCCTTATTTTAAAATTGCTGAATGTATTTTATTTAATCAATCTACACACAATACCCCATAGTGACCAAGCAAATAGTGAAGGAGTCTGAGTACTTTCCGAATGTACTGTACATGAGTAAAATTACAGAATGGTTCCAAACTATAATGTTGTACCATTTCAACTGTGCCTTCAGATGTTTACACCAATATGTAACTTACCAAGTGGACATATGGAATGAAGAATCCAAATTTACACAGTCCATTGGCTGCAACCCATATCAGAAATATTTTGTCTTTCCACAGGCCAAGGTCCACAACAAACTTCTTCAAGGGAGAGTTCTTCAAATTATCCACCACACTTCTGGTGTAACCTTTCAAATACATATAAATCACTCAAACCTCATCGGTAACACATTGTTTTTGATTAACATTTCCGTTTGAAAGTGTACACAATCAGTTGAGGTAGTTGAATAAATTGTGCACTCAGTCATGATGTGATAGAAGGTCCCATCTCTGTATGCTCATCATTTAACATGGTAACCTGCAATGTACTAAAGAAATAAAAACCATTGTGGATCTGAACGTTCTGCAGTACCTTTGGGGTTGAGTGGCAGGTAGGTGAAGCCGGTGATGACACAAATAATCATGAGACCTGAGAAGACTCGGAGACTCTGCCTCCAACCCAGGATGTCTATGAGGAACAGATGGAGCCGAGTCTGGACCAGGGCCCCTGCTGCTCCCCCTGACATCACTATCCCCGTGGCCAGGGAACGCTTGGTGGTGAAGTACTGGCTAACCATGATCATACCTGCCCCACGGGAGGAAGAGGTGGGAGGTTGGAGATGGAGGTGAGAAAATGTGTTAGCTGTCCTGGTCTTGATAACACAATATGAACTAGAAATGTTTTGCTGAATTCCTGAGAAGTTTTGCTTCAATAAAATAAAGAATGTAGAACTTGCAGGTCGCCTGTTGCCGACCCCTGCAGTAGTATAACTAAACATTAGTTAATTCCATCCCTCCCTTTTTATTTCACCTTTTTTTTTTAACAGTTAAGAACAAATTCTTATTTACGACGACGACCTAAACAGATTTTTACCTTGACAGCTCAGGGATTCAAACGAGCAATCTTTCAGTTACTGGCCCAACGCTCTAACCACTAGGCTACCTGCCCTTGTACCAACCTGGGGTGAAGGCAAAGCTGGAGCCCACTCCAGTGAGGAAGCCGTGTGTGAAGAACAGTGTTCCTAGATTGGGTGCGTAGGACGAGCACACTGTGGAGATCATGATGATGAGGGATCCTAGGATGGATATCTCTCTGGCTCCGTACCTGACTGTCAGCTTCCCAGACAGGGGCCCACAGACCATGATGAAACCATAGCTGATGGAGCCAACCCATGCTATAGGACAGCAGAGTAGGTCATAGGTTAGGTAGCTAGCAGATTTCAGTGTATTTATTCTATAGCATCTGTAAGCAATCTTCTGATTGATGTGATACAGTAGGTACAACAGCAGATCATTCATGCAGTCAAAGGTAACTACTTGTTTATAACATGTTTATAAACGTTTAGACATCTCATTTCATGACCACAAAATCACTTTGCAGCTAATACAAAATAGTTGTTGAAATGTCTAGTTACAACAGTAGAGTTCACAGTGTGTAGCCTAATACTACTTTCCACTATGATGTTGGGTTGAAGACGAAATGCTCTGGAGACCAGGTTGGATAAACGGTGTGATTATGTGAAGTTTAGGGTAACTTGCCTGTTTTAGAACTTGTCTCCCCAAACTCTTTGAGGAGACTGATGAGGTACACTCCGAAGGAGTTGTGGTATCCCAGTACCAGGACATTATAGAGGAACGATGATAAGACAATCACCCATCCCCATCCTCCGTCCGGGGGAGGCTTGATAGGTGGGGGTCTGCGAAGCTCCCGAGGAATAAGCTCGGGTTCCTCGGAGTAAAACCTCCTGAAGGGAATGGCAGTCCAGAAGATGTGCATCTTGTTGCACAAAAATACGAACCTTGGGTGTTATCCACCTAGACCGGTTAGAGACTTCTGGCGCGCAAAATAAAGGTGGATAGAATCAAAGAGGAATGTTGCCATAGCGCCGATCATGATTAACCCAGATCTGTCTGACATCATAATTGCCATAAATGTATCTCCCACGAAACTGGCGAGCTTTGGCCACCTTCTGTAGGCCTATTCTAGACTGGGTACCAGTCTGTTAACATTCACTTATTTTAGGCTACTTCGCGTCATGTGCCCAAGGTTTAGCATGGTGGGTTGGCAAGTAGTTGAATGATACCTCCATACATTAAATTTAGACTGAGTTCTAACCTACATTTTGATCGTAACACAAATTAATTATTGAATAATGTGTCAATCATTGCAACTCAAAAGTGTGTGTGTGCCCGCGCAACGTTACGCGCTTTGGAATTATTCCAAAGATGTTGAGCTATTTTTTTAAAGCTATTCTTTAGGCATTAGGGGCCCATTTCCTTTATTGGTTTTACTAGCCTATACTTTAGAGAAAGCTTTTAAGATTGTATTTTATTCTATGGCCTTATTTTTAAGAACTGTAATTTATTGTAGGCTACCTTTCTTTAAGCCTATTGCTGTATATGCTACAGATGTGTGTTTTGCAATTGATTTGGTCTCCAGTCTCTTTTTTTGGATACAGCGGCAGCAGCCTATCACAGCACATAGCCTGGATCACATGGTTGCGCATAGTGCGTGTGTGACGTAGTAGGACATTGAATAGAAGATGGAGAGAAAATGCCTACTGCCTTCTGAATATAGCAGAAAATAAAAACATCGACCCAATTCGTTCTACATTCTTTGCAATAATTTAGCGGTATAGGTAACCGCTGTATGGTAGTGTTGCATAACGTGCCCAATGGCTGTGGCAAACGCGAAACAAACGGTCCTAAATCCGGTAAGAGGCTTGTTCACTAGCCTACCTCTACTACTCACAGCGAGACTCTCCCTTTCTCAATAATGAGAATAAAATAATTCTGACACATTGAATAGCCTAACCTGCATATTAGGCTACCGCAGGTATTTTTTTTGTTATCAATAGGTAGCTTATATGTGCAGCTATATCGTCCATCGTTTTGCAGTCATTTCATTGTAGCCTACAATTGTCGGGCTGAAATCCTGTTTAACGATTTTATACGATCTTGTGTATCAGCAATGGGATAGAGGTTATTGCATGTATTGATAACTTAATGGCGTAGGACACAACAAATATGATTTGATTATGTTTTCCTATATGTGTTGCCTTCATTACGCCTCTCTTACCTCTCCATTCAGGTGATTCCGTTCACTGGAGCCATACCTGGGGGCCTACACCCTGGGGAGATAGTCATTATCCAGGGCACTGTTCACAATGATGCTGACAGGTATGTGATGATGTTGTTATGTTGTTTTCCCTAACCCTAATTTCATGTCCACATCCCGGTTCAACCTAACACTGATTTTGGTTACCCAGAAGAAAAATTCTGTCACTAAAGTTTGTAATTTCATGTTTGACTTCTGGGGGGGAAGCCGTTAACAATTGTGATGATCTTTGTGCAAAGGAAGGAAGCAAAGTCTCCTCGCTCGCAAACGTAAACTCTCGACCAAACCACTCCCTTCCGCTTATTTCACCTGTTTATCATGCCCAAAAAGCACATTTTTGTTTTTAAAATTTGTATGATACAGACAATTTTGACTTTGTGGTTGTGGGTGGATCTAGTGGAAAGGGGCTACAGAGGGTAGTGCATATGGCTCAGGACCTCTATACCAGGAGGTGTCAGAGGAAGGCCCTAAAAATGGTCAGACTCCAGCCACCCAAATCAGACTGTTCTCTCTGCTACTGCATGGCAAGTGGTACCGATGCACCAAGTCTGGAACCAGCAGGACCCTGAACATCTTGGGGGTCCAAGTCACAAGACTACTAAATACTTAAGTAAATAGCTACCCGGTCTAACTGCATTAAATCTTTTTGCACTCTTTTGACTCATCACATACGCTGCTGCTACTGTTTATTATCTATCCTGTTGCCTAGACATACATATGTACATACTGTATATACTTACCTCGTACCCCTGCACATTGACTCGGTACTGGTACCCCGTGTATATAGCAAACTTATCGTTACTCATTCTGTATTTATTCCTTGTGCTATTTTTCTCTCTGCATTGTTGGGAAGGGCCTTCAGCAAGCATTTTTTCAGGCTCAACTGAAAAATAATATGCTTACCCAACTCAAAAAACACAAAAATAATTATTTTACCTAGCAAAAAACCATGTTAAGCTTGCAAAGAAATGATACATTTAGTGACTCGAGTCCCTACCTTTGCTTTTAGAAATGTTGAAACTCTTAATACACACCAATGTGATAACTGCAGGTTCCAGATGGACCTGTCCTGTGGCAGCAGTACTAAACCTCGTGCGGACATCGCCCTCCACTTCAACCCCCGTTTTAAGGGCTCCCCGTGCGTGGTGTGTAACTCCCTGGTGCAGGAGAGTTGGGGCAGGGAGGAGACCCTTCAGCAGCTGCCCTACAGACAGGGAGTAGCTTTCGAGACCATCATCCTGGTCCATGATGAGGTCTTTAAGGCAAGTGGACCAATGTCTGGGAGTTAACTGATTTAACATACATAGACTTGTTTAAGGTGACTTAAGCTGCAAAAACTGAGTGCAAAGTCTTCTTCAATTAGGCCACGTACAAGAAAAACTCTCTACCCTACATTTGCTTGTACATTCACTTCTGTTAAGTCACAAGAAGCTAGTAGTATTATGCAAAAGTCAAGCAAATACAGTATAATGGATTTAGTATATGATGTTGTGTGAATGCTGTTTTCCTTTGTACCTGCAGGTAGCAGTAAATGGTTCTCATTTGTTAGAATACAAGCACAGAATCCCACTGGACAGGATTGACACACTTTCTATAAGTGGGAAAGTTAAGGTGCACGCCCTTGGTTTCATACCAAACTCAGTAAGTACCCCCCCATTACTCTACTATATGTCCATACTAGAATAATAAAACATTTTTCAGCTCACTCTGTAATGACTGTCTTTATTATGATTTTCTCCTATAGGCAATATATTCAATATCAGGCGAAACAGGTGACCTGGTGAGTTGTATTATTTATAGTTTATGGAAAATATAAAACATCTATGTAAGGCAACATGACCAATTGCATCAATATGTTGAACAGTTTACAGACATGGCTTAAATCTTGTGTATTTCCAGAGTCTCCCTTACAAAGGCAGTCTACTGAAAGGGGTGAGTCCAGGACAGCACATCACAATCAAGGGACAGGTCAGCATGTACCCACACAGGTAAGCAATGGGACACAACTCAGTATTTATACCATGTTTCAAGAAAATGGAGCGTGTACCTTTTGAGGTGGTGTGTAAGGTCAGGACTGCCCAGTGCCCAGTACCCGTAACACACTGTAGACTATCCTGCATCGTTGTTGTCTGATGAACCTCCTGTCTGGCAGCTTCACTGTGAACCTCCGCAACAGCAGCAGTGAGAACATCGCTCTGCACCTGAACCCCCGGATGAAGTCGGCCATGGTCATCAGGAACTCCTACCTGAGTGAGTCCTGGGGACCAGAGGAGAGGGAGCTTCCCCTCTTCCCATTCTCACCTGGGGAGTACTTTGAGGTATGCTGCCTCTTAATATACAGTAGACATATTTTTGGGGATTTCATTTTTCTTACTTAAAAAAAAAGCTAATTTATCAGTTCTCACATCACCTGCACTTTATCTGTATTATTGGAACTCTCGTTTGTATTTTTCACTACAAGTACCCTCTCTGCCCCAGATGCTTATCCTCTGCCAGCCCCACCAGTTCAAGCTGGCAGTGAACGGCTCTCACCTGCTGGACTACAGGCATCGGGTGCAGGACCTGAGCACCATCAACCAGCTGGAGATCATGGGAGACCTGGAGCTGATGGATGTCAAGCTGTGGTGACCCAGGACATAGATGCTAAGCCCCATTCTGGACAACAGGCCAGGTTACACCCCCCACCACCAATTAATGTATTTATTTTAGACAATTATTGATGCCGTAAATCAATGGTGCTACCTATCAGTGATTTAAAATGGTTTGACCGTCCAGATATGTTTACACTTGATTGATTTTCAGATACAAAGGATGTCTGACTACCTCCGGAGGTGGTCAGGAAGATCGGATCACAATGCGTCTTTTAATTGGCTACACCTGTCAAAATCTGGACAAAATCAGGACAAAGGACACGTTAGCACTAGCTATTAAGAGGGCTATAAATTAACTTACTGGTGGAAGGCCGCTAAATTTCAATTTACATCTACAGGGACCGTGATTTGGGAGGGGTTAACTAAGGCATTTCTTGGAGCTGAAATACTAATATCACTAACATATTCCATAAACATTCCCAGTCACCCATCTCAGGTGTTGAAACAAAGGATAGGGTGGTTACGGGTGATGCTTAGCAACCCTCGGAATATGAAAACCCTGACCATATTTAACCTTCCTGTACCTGAGGGAACATGTGTGGCTATTTATGACCCATAGGTTTCGTTTAGAAAGGTAGCCCAATTCTGACCTTTTTCCATGAATTGGTCTTTTGACCAATCTGATGTGATTGTTCAAAAGACCAATTAGTGAAACAAAGATCACAATTGGGCTCCCTGTCAAAACATAGCCTTGAGTAATATGTGCTTCAATATTCATCCAATAGATACCTTAGAAAGGCAATGTGGCCTAAAAGGCTGCATTACAAGGTCAAATACTCTGTATGTGCAATCACAGAAATGCCAAATCTATTTGTCTCAGCTCACCCACCATATGATCTAGTCTAGTGTACTTCAGTCAAAGCACACTACAGAGTCAAACCAAATACACTGGTTGATGAGGATTCCAAGGAAAATAATGTGTGTTAATCTGTTTTTTGACTGCATGGCCATTTTCCTTTCTTGCTTGGCCACAGTCACTCAACTAACCATTTGAGCCGGTCATTTCTGCCACCTCTATACAAATGATCTTTTAGTCATGCATTTCACCCACTTTGTTTTTAACAGTATTGTCTTACTGTTACACTGCTGAGATGTCATCTCACTCCAGTGGTGCACCAAGTGTGACTGGTTAGATCTGCAAAGCAAGAGACCTTGTAGATGCCTGCTGTACATAATATAAAGAATCTACTGTATGTAATGTATTATAAATAGTTCCAAGTGCTTTTAAATAAATGTATGATGATTGGAATATTCCTCTGGGGTCTTTTTTCCATCTGTCCACCAGATCCTCAATTATCTGTGATATCTACAGTATGCACATTTATCCTCTTCAACCACCAGATGGCGGTACAAGTTAAGAGGTGCAGTCGACTGGCCCTTTTTTTCCCCCACACTCAAACCATGCAGAGGCAAAGGCTCTTCTATAAGGTGATGTTGTCCAATGGGAGTTTGCTTCGTCACATTAAAAATAGTAAAGCCTATAGTCACTTTCGTTTGACTTTGTGTGCACACAATGAGGTGACAGAGAGCCCTTGTTTTCCCCGGTCTCTATGATCCAGAGGCATCTGACCCCAGATGAATGGACCATTACATGAAACCAGCCTACAGCAGGACTCACCCTCAACACACCATGTACAATGATTTTATACTGTTGAATCGTCACAAGGCTACCTTTTTTTAAGACCTACCAAAGGATGATGAAGTCAACACATGACTTTCAACTGGTCACCTTGGGGCTCGGCTTCAACAGAGAGAATCGAGTACCTTAAAAATATGTGATTTTATTAATATATCCACAGGAAGTATAATGTGAAGAAGAAAAAAAAACTTAGTATGGCACAACACAATACCAAATCTTTTTAACATGTCATTTAAAAATAAGAAATGAATTATGATATGCAACATGATAACCTAACGCAGCAGGCATAAAATAAAATGCCTGAGCGGAGTTTCCACATCCGGTTTTCAGCGGAAAAGGAAGCTAGGGTGAATTAGCTTTATCCCTGAAAACCGGATACATCCGGTCGTTGGCAACTCCACTAAGGCTAGCAACATGATGACACTAACTCTTGTTTACTGATTGCACTGTCGACTATCAACCGGAATCTCCTCAGAAAGGCTGACACTGTCCATTAGTGATCAACAAGTAGGCCACAGTCCGTTGTACAAAAAAAGAAAATGCCAGAATCGTGATTCATGACAGAAATAAAGCAGCTTTTCTTTAACATATTTAGGAACAGCTGTCACAACACTTTTTTAGACTTTAAAATAGCTGACAGACAGCCATACACCTACCACTTCTGTTTTCCTCCTCAAATCCTATCCTTTGTCTGTCCCCCTCCCAGGAGAGTGGACTATGCTTCAGTAGAAAACAGTACGTTTGTGACTGTTTATAATATGGCACAGTCCCCTGGGCCCTTCACCAGCAACAACCCTCATTATGATGCAGAGGTTTGGCAAGTTGTTGGCTGAGGAGGGAAGGTCCCAGTTCCGGTCAGTTCTGCTCCCAAATAGTACCACAGTCTTTTAGAGGCTCAAGTCCTGTGATTTTAGTGGACGGAGAGGATATTGGTTACAGACATTCAGGGTTGGGGCGACCCACTGTTTGGCACGGGTGTGGATGGAAGGGAGGAGCGTTTTGGGGGACAGAGGGATGTTTGAGTGAACCCCTTGTCAGACAGAGCTGAGTTTGACCAGGCCTCTGACAGAGTCCTCGTGTAGAGAGTCCTGGCTGGCTGGATTGTAGAAGCCCTGTATGGTGTGGCTGTGTCCCAGGGGACTGCCGCAGGGGAGCATGCCCGGTGGCGAGGGAGCTTCCTCGGGCGTGAGGAAGTGGTGGTGGCCCCCGTCCGTGTGATGGTGTCGTAGCCCGTCGCTTTGCTCGTTCCGGAGAGGCAGCATGTTGTTGTCACAGCTGAGGTTGGGGGTGGAGGTAGGGGGTGTCGGATGACCCCCCAGCGGCAGGGCTCCAGAGCAGGGACCCCCTAATGATGTTCTGCCTGGTAGAAACGCCTCGTCTGTGAGGATGACTGGCTCACTCTGCAGCAGAGGTGTGGCAGCAGCCTGCAAAACGAATTTGGTGCTCTGAATGCACTGGGCTTGATCACACTGAGATGGGAGAGATGGAGAGTGGGAGTAAAGGAACGAGTGCAGGGAGAGTAATGAGACATGTTAAGCGGGAGGGATTGGAGGGGAATGTGAGGGTGATAGAAGAGGAAGGTAAACAGAGCAAGAGGTTAACATGACGAGTGTAGTGAATTAAGAAGAGAACATGGGGTGTTAGTAACTGTGTTAGAGTAAACCATCACCAGAGAGAAAAAAACTGTGTTCAAAGTGACCCAAATGCATAGTGAATTCAATACATGAAGTTGAGACGGCGGGCCATTAAGTCAGCTATTGATGTCTCTGGAACCTAAATAGTTTACATGGAATGCATATCTATAGCATATCTAATACTTATCAGATGTAGTGGCAAAGTGCAAAACTGAAAGGCAGGCAGAGTACACACACACACACACACACACACACAAAAATCAATGGGAAACCTTTTGATGATCCACCATGACACACCTGGCATTAGTGCTTTGAAAGGTCTTCTTAGATCTCACGTTCACAGGAGACTAAAGTAATAGAAGATAATCTGTTCCTCAAATCACCTGTCTGGCTAAGCATAACCACACCAGGTTAAGAGTGTTAGTTTATAGGACTACTTAAGTTTCTCATATCAGTTGATGTCCTTTTATGAGCTTGGCTTCTTTTATAGTCACTCAGAGACAAACTCAACCACTGGACTCAAACTTAGCTGCTAGTAGTCTCACATTCGTCTCAAGTTGTATTGTCCAGTGCGTTCTGCACCTAGATGCCTGACATGAGAGGCTATTCTCACATCGCAGGCTCCTAGTCTCTCCTTTGAGACACCGCTACTGAAGGGGCCTGCTCCAGCCAGTATGTATCATCCCTACTGGAAGCAGAGATCTCAGAGCTCACTGACAGAGAACCCCGGCCTACTGTCTCCAATACAGTCTGTCTGCTGGTACCAGCCAGGCCTGGAGACAAATAAGCTTTTCAGAGAGCGTTATACACAGGGATCAGAACAGTCACAGTACAGGGCGCCGACCAGAAATACACTCCAGCCTGAGAGGGTTGGTTCATCAGAGTCAGACCTAGGGTTGCAATGGGTCGGAAACTTTCCGGAATGTTGTTGATGTTAAGCCTGGGAATTATCCCCGATTCAATGGAATTGCAACCCTCTGCATGCAAAGTCCATCCTTCCATCACATGTGCAGTGCACTCTTGCATCACATGTGCAGCCGATTCAAGATTTTGCACACTAAGGAGATGCTATTGAGCCCACACTACTACACTGTCTGAGCCAAGGACTACATGCTTTCTGGTTTTGATTACAATACCGGGTGGAGTGAATATATTTTATATGACATACATCATTTTTTGTTAACTAGTAAATAGTAGCCTACGGCAAAGTGTGTTTAAATAATTTATAACTTGTTAATTTCAGCTAATGCGTTTTTTGCTACCATGTGGGTTTTAGCTTGCTTGAGCCTACTAACTGAGGCGTGTTAATATATTCCATATATGTTTCATTTTAAAACATTTATCTTACAAAAGGAGTTGTTTAGTCTAACTGCTTAACTATTTATCTGTACATGGAATTGTATTAGTTTTTTTGTTACTCATTTTTTTAATGCCACGGGCACTATCTGATGTGTGGAGACATTTCACTGCAGCTAATGTAGAAGGAAAAGCTGTGTACATTTGGAAATACTGTGCCAAATCATATGTGAAGAACGTAACAAAGATGCAGAATCATCTGGCCAAGTGCATAAAGTTCCCTCAGCGCTCACAACAAGCAACCTCTGACAAAAGTTCCTCTACTTCTAGAAAATGATGAACCAGACACCTTATCGATAGCAACAGCTCATGGTCCTCCTGGAATCAGAAGTTTTTTTTGACTCAATGGAGGAACATAGTCAGAGAAATGCTGATGAGTGTCTTGCTCCAGCTGTGTATGCAACTGGTTCACCTCTGATGCTCACAGGCAATGTGTATTGGAAGAGATTTCTGAATGTTTTTCACCCAGCTGAAACGGCGTTCTTCGTTTGTAGAAAGAGAGTCGGACCGAAATGCAGCGTGTAGGTTACTCATGACTTTAATGAATGAAAAGGTACATGAAATAACTCAGAATTACAAAAACAACAAACGGAACGAGAAACCTAATACAGCCTATCCGGTGACTACAACACAGAGACAGGGACAAACACCCACAAAATACAACGCGAACTCAGGCTACCTAAATACGGTTCCCAATCAGAGACAACGATAAGCAGCTGACTCCAATTGAGAATCGCCTCAGGCAGCCAAGCCTAACTAGACACACCCCTAATCATACACAATCCCAATTACTACAAACCCCAATACGAAACACAACATATAAACCCATGTCACACCCTGGCTTACCCAAACATATAACAAAAACACAAAATACAATGACCAAGGCGTGACACCAGCATACACCCCTCCAACCAGACATGCTGTATCTACTAATTTGCTGGATGCAGAGTTCAACAGACTTCAAGTGAAGGTCAAGCAAATCATAGAGAAAGCAGACTGTATTGCAATCATCCCTGATGGGTGGTCGAATGTTGTGGGCAAGGAATAATTAACTACATCATCGCCACACCTCAACCAATATTCTACAAGAGCACAGACAAGGGACAACAGACACACCGGTCTCTACATTGCAGATGAGCTGAAGGCAGTCATCAATGACCTTGGACCACAGAAGGTATTTGCACTGGTGACAGACAATGCTGCGAACATGAAGGCTGCTTGGTCTAAAGTGGAGGAGTCCTACCCTCACATCACATCCATTGGCTGTGCTGCTCATGCATTGAATCTGCTCCTCAAGGACATCATGGCACTGAAACCAATGGATACACTGTACAAACGAGCCAAGGAAATGGTTAAGTATGTGAAGGGTCATCAAGCTATAGCAGCAATCTACCTCACCAAGCAAAGTGAGAAGAATAAGAGCACCACATTGAAGCTGCCCAGCGACACCTGTTGGGGTGGTGTTGTCATCATGTTTGACTGTCTCCTGGAGGGGAAGGAGTCTCTCCAAGAAATGGCCATATCACAGTCTGCCGATATGGACAGCCCCATCAAGAGCATCCTCCTGGATGATTTATTTTGGGAAAGAGTGGTAAGCAGCCTGAAACTACTGAAACCTATAGCAGTAGCCATTGTACGGATCGAGGGAGATAATGTCATCCTGTGATGTTCAGACTCTGCTTGCAGATGTAAAAGAAGAAATTCGTACTGCCCTGCCCACTTCACTGTTGCTCCAAGCAGAGGAAACTGCAGTTCTGAAACACATAAAAAAAGCGTGAAGACTTCTGCCTGAAGCACATACAAGCCGCAGCATACATGTTGGACCCCAAGTACGCTGGCAAGAGCATCCTGTCTGGTGCAGAGATCAACAAGGCCTATGGTGTCATCACTATCGTGTCTCGTCACGTTGGCCTGGATGAGGGCAAGGTTCTTGGCAGTCTGGCGAAGTACACTTCCAAGCAAGGGCTTTGGGATGGAGATGCAATATGGCAGTCATGCCAACATATCTCATCAGCCACCTGGTGGAAGGGACTTTGTGGATCTGAGGCGCTTTCCCCTGTTGCCTCCATCATCCTCCAACTCCAACCAACATCAGCCGCCTCAAAGTGCAACTGGTCCTTGTTTGGGAACATACACACCAAAGCACGCAACAAGTTGACCAATACAAGGGTTGAAAAATTGGTGGCCAGCCAGGCAAATTTGAGGCTTTTTGAGCCTGACAACGAGCCATCCTCAACAAGGTTGGAAAGCGACAGTGAAGATGAGGCCTCAGAATCTGATGTTCAAGGGGTGGACATTGAGGAGGTCCAGGGGGAAGACATGGAAGCCTGAGAGGAAGACAATCAAAGCTTTAGTTTCTAGACTAACATTTTAGGAAATGCGATGGATCATTGGGGATCACTCGATAGTCCCTTTCTTCTGTTGTTCAGTGAAATCACCCCATGTGAAGAGTCAACTCATTTAATTAAAGTTCAATTCGTAACTAAAAAGCTTTTTTTAAATTTCTATTGTAAGGATTTAATCATTTTCAATTATGTCTTCTTATGATAAAGGTAAAATGTGTGTTTGTCTCCATATGATGTGGTAAATATATCCAATGCAAAAAACATCTATGGTATTAATATTAATTTGCATATATTCCCGTTAATTCCCACATGAAGTTATCACCTCTGAATATTCCCCAAAATGTGCAACCCTAGTCAGACCCTACCAGAACAGACAGAAAGACGTTGGGAGAGAAGAGAAACGCTGGTATCTACATGGAGCTATTAAGAAAGCAACACACTGTATTTACATCAACCTATAGTAATGAAACAACTGGAGTGATCCTCTAACATGGGCAAACTTGCATCGTGATTAGTTTAGCTTTAGCCTGATCCCAATGTCAGCGAGTCGAAAGCTTCTCTTTGACAAATGCACATCCAAAAGCCCCACAATCTGATCACTGCTCCTAATCTAATCATTTTTACATTTACATTTTAGTCATTTAGCAGACGCAAGGGCACAGACACATTTTTCACAGAGTCAGCTTGGGGATTCAAACTAGGAACCTTTCCGTTTGTGGCCCAACACTGCTCTCCGCTAGGCTACCTGCCGCTCCGCGGCCTGTTTTGGCAAAGCTGCACTCCAAAAGTGACTTTCTGAAAGCATTTTATGTGTCAGCTCCATACTGCCCTTTGGAAGAAGAAGCGTGGTATTATTTACTAATGAGCTTGGACTATCTCCTTGGCTGAAATGACTTTAGAGGTTGAGTTGCTGGACAAGGTTGGGTCCGGGGCTGCTGCCCACTGTTCTGCCCAGGTGTGGGTGAAGGAACAGGGGGCAGATGAGCCTGCTGTCATTACCCACATTGGCAGGCTTCACTGTGCTATGAGCCTGTGAGATAGTGAAGTTCAGCTCTGATAAGTTTAGCCCTGGTCGTAAACCTTTCATCAGCTCAGCAGGCTACAGGAAGAGCAGCTCTCACCTTGCCAGGGAGAGAGGAAACCAACCAACCCTGACCTAGCCTGAACGAAACCCTGCACGTCTACCCTGTATCTTCATCACGGCTGACTGTAGACACGCGCTGATTGAATTTTCAGTGTTTATCTAGAGTGTTTCAGGCAATAAAACGATGACGGCTGTGTAAACATTCATGTTAGGGCTGTTCAAGCTAGATGAGTTTGACACATAGGTGAGCAGTGTTGGCTATTCCGTCTAATGAATTAGCAATCACCAGTCAAGTAGACACAGCTGAGATACTGAAGAGAAAGTGAGAGTCTACAATGGGAGTTGTGTGTGTCGTCATCCATTACTCCAGAAGAAGCTGGCAAGTTGAAACAGCTGAGATACTGAAGAGAAAGGGAGAGTCTACAATGGGAGTTGTGTGTGTCGTCATCCATTACTCCAGAAGAAGCTGGCAAGTTGAAACAGCTGAGATACTGAAGAGAAAGGGAGAGTCTACAATGGGAGTTGTGTGTGTCGTCATCCATTACTCCAGAAGAAGCTGGCAAGTTGAAACAGCTGAGATACTGAAGAGAAAGGGAGAGTCTACAATGGGAGTTGTGTGTGTCGTCATCCATTACTCAAGAAGAAGCTGGCAAGAAGAAACAGACAGAATCTATATCTGTAAAGCCTTTGTTGTGTAAAAATAGCTGCCAGCCACCACAGAAAAGGTGAGATAAAGATGTGCTGGTAAGTATTACAGAAACATGGACAGAGCGAGAGGAAGAACAAAGTGGATGCTATTTTAACTAGAGGTCATGGCCATTTCTAGATGTCACCTCGCTCGCACATACTGTTCTCTCGGTCACTTCCTGACTGGGGCCTGTGACGGATGGTGTGATATGGCATGATGTCACCGTTGCCATGGTGTCGAGGCTTCTGTTGTTCAGCCTACCATGTCTTTAGAGAACATACATAAAAATGGATGGAAATGGACTGGATTCTCTGCACTTGATTATTATTCCCCAATTTGCCTACGTACACTGACACACTGCCTTTCACTATTTACATGACGACCATGGATGAGTCAACGGCGCAATTCGCAATGTAAACTCTCTCTCTTGTCTTGTCAAATGCACACACCACATTCTCCAAGTTGGTGACTAAAGATAGATGTTAGTGGCGACATTTCAAATGGTTCCCCCGTGGGAAGTCATTACTGCAGTATATTACTAATAATAACTGTTTAACAGATGGGCTCTATTTCTACACGTGATAAAGTTATGGAATGTCAAACCTGTCTCCCAGCCAAAACAACCAGCTCAAGCATTCCAGATGGCCATGACACATCTTTAGAACAATTCAATAAGACCAGAGTTAGCGGGACAGGAACACCGCTAACAAGGGCTTATTTTATGTGGTCCGATTTATTCTAAGAGCTCATTGGATTCAAGTTCAGAGGACTGTAGCGAGTAGTTAGAATGTACGAGGAGGGAAACGATGGCTTGTTCACTAAGGGGCCACCAGACTCCCATACAGACTCTTTCTTCCATTCTCTGCCAGATTGTGGGGTGCGGTCAATAATGTATATTAAAACCCTGGATTGCTGTTGCTATGTATTGGCCAATGAGAGGCTTTGAAGCCACCGGTCGGCCATATTGGCACTCCCCAAAATAAGCAGTTTGCTATAGGAATGAATGGAATTCTACAAGTATTCCAATTCAAATGTTTCAAGGACAAAATTTGAGTATTTTTGTTGTTGTAGTGTAGATCAAAAAATGATACTTTAAGGATTTTTAAACATGTTTAACTCACATAATAATTGTTTGTGTTTGTAATATAATAAATGTTGCAAAAACAAATGCCGACATTAATAAATGCATATCTATAGTTTCCAGAACATTTCTTACATTAGTGGGGGACTGCCAAGATGGAGGTGCGGTGGCTTCAAAACATTGCCCCCTGACCGTCATCTAGTGACATGTGTAGCTTCACGCCCTTTGATCCGATACTCCGACACCAATTACACTGTCAGCTGACAGGGCCTTGTTTAAGTCACTCTCTCCATGATTTTACTGTAGGAGCCTTCTCTCTAAAAGAGCATGTATTCTCCCCATCTCTGTTTCTGTCTCTCCTATCATCCATTTCTTGCTTTCTATCCATCAGTCTCTTTCTGACATGTCAAAGCCTCCGAGAACATTAGTTAGATTGTCAGCATGTCCAGTCAGTCTGCCTGATAGCTTGTAGGAATCAGAGGGGGAAAGGGAGTGCACTGCACATGAGCACAACATACGCACATGCACACACACAGAAATCCCTCCCTGGGGTTCCCAAATCTCCGACATGTCATTTTATTTGCGAGAGGGGGACAGGGACTGTTGACAGTGGGGAAAGCCAAGGAGTCATACACACCACAGTCCACAATGACATTGCTTGTCACAGTGCACACACACAAGTCCCTCCTCCCCCTGCTGACCTATTTCCCAGCCATAATGCCAGATCACAGTGCATCATGGGTAAAATCTGTGAGTATAATAACATAAACAACCCCCTATTTGGAATCCCAACAGTTGATTTGCTCCAATCTGTCGACCAGAGATGGAAATGAGATTGGCTAAATAGATTTGGATTGAGCGGGATAAAGATGAGAGATAAACAGCCCTGTTTGTGGGCTTTCGAGCGTGGGATGATGAGGGGAGGAACAATGTTTGTCTATCCTAACAGATCTTGCACAGCATCTTATCAGGAACACCTCTGGAGAGAGAGAGAGAGAGAGAGAGAATTGGTATACAGAGGGAGAAAGAGAAAAGAGAGCGACGCTCTGACCCTACCCTGCCCTTGCCTAAACCAAGTACCAATGTTGATGATTGCAATAACACCGCTGGTCATCATAATTCCCCAGAGATTGATTGGGATAGTTTATCCATCTAGTTTGCAAGGCTGACAGTTGAGCCGTTGTTTACAGATGAAATACGTTGCAGGATATAAGACGACAGCTGAAACACCAGGCTACTATGAGTGGAGAGCTGGAGAGGCTGGCACTGCCACGCACAGCTGCAATACCGTGTCCTGGGTTTCCCAGGGTGAGTCAGCCAAAGATGGGTCACTGTTAGGCCATCCTCTGTGGAGATGGGAGAACCTTCCAGAAGGACAACCATCTCTGCAGTACTTCACCGATCAGGCCTTTATGGTAGAGGCGCCAGGCGTAAGCCACTCCTCAGTAAAAGGCACATGACAGCCCGCCTGGAGTTTGCCAAAAGACAACTAAAGGAATCTCAGACCATGAGAAACAAGATTCTCTGATCTGATGAAAAGATTGAACTCTTTGGCCTGAATGCCAAGCGCCACATCTGGAGGAAACCAGGCACTATCCCTACGATGAAGCATTGTGGTGGGAGCATCATGCTGTGGGAATGTTTTTCAGCGGCAGGGACTGGGAGAATAATCAAGATCGAGAGAAAGATGAATGGAGCAAAGTACAAAGAGATCCTTGATGAAAACCTGCTCCAGAGCGCTAAGGACCTCAGACTGGACTGGAAGGTTCACCTTCCAACAGGGCAATGACCCAAAGCACACAGCCAAGACAACGCAGGAGTGGCTTCTGGACAAGTCTCTGAACGTCCTTGAGTGGCCCAGTCAGAGCCCGGACTTGAACCCAATTGAACATCTCTGGAGACCTGAAAATAGCTGCGCAGCAACGCTCCCCATCCAACCTGACAGCTTGAGAGGATCTGCAGAGAAAAATGGGAGAAACTCCCGAAATACAGGTGTGCCAAGCTTGTAGCGTCATACCTTAGAAGACTCGAGGCTGCCAAAGGTACTTCAACAAAGTACTGAGTAAAGAGTCTGAATACTTAAGTAAATATGATATTTCAAAAAAAAAAAAAACGTTTTTGCTTTGTCATCATGATGTATTGTGTGTAGGTTGAATGAGGAAATAAACAATTTAATCAATTTTAGAATAAGGCTGTAACGTAACAAAATGTGGAAAAAGTCAAGGGGTCTGAATACTTTCCAAATACACTATATACTCAGAACAAAAATATAAATGCAACAATTTCAATGATTTTACTGAGTTAGAGTTCATGTAAGGAAATCAGACAATTGAAATAAATGAATTAGGCCCTCATCTATGGATTTCACATGACTGGGAAGGGGTGCAGTCATTGGTGGGTCTGGGAGGGCATTGGCCCACCCACTGGGGAGCCAAGCTTAGCCAATCAGAATGGGTTTTCCCCACAAAAGGGTTTATTACAGACAGAAACACTCCTCAGTTTCATCAGCTGTCTGGGTGGCTGGTCTCAGACAATCCCCGCAGGTGAAGAAGCCAGATGTGGAGATCCTGGGCTGGCATGGTTACACGTAGTCTGCGGTTGTTAGGCCGGTTGGACGTACAGCCAAATTCTCAAAAAATAAGTTGGAGGTTGCTTATGGTAGAAAAATTTACATTCAGTTCTCTGGCAACAGCTCTGGTGGACATTCTTGCATTCAGCATGCCAATTACACGCTCCCTCAAAGCTTGAGACATCTGTGGCATTGTGTTTTGGGGGAAAAAAATCACATTTTAGAGTGGCCTTTTATTGTCCTTATTGTCCTTTTAAGGTGCACCTGTGTAATGATCATCCTGTTTAATCAGCTTCTTGATATGCCACACCTGTCAGGCGGATGGATTATCTTGGCAAATGAGAAATGCTCACTAAATGGATGTACACAAATTTGTACACAAACTTTGAGAGAAATAAGCTTTTCTTGCATCTGGAAAATGTCTGGGATTTTTTATTTCAGCTTATGAAACCAACATTTTACATGTCTGTTCAGTATATGTGGTAATGAAGGCAATACATAAGCCATATTAAGATGACCAGGGTCTGAGTTTGAGGGTTTTCAATGACATGATGGCCATAAGTAGGTTTGGAAATGATTGAGTGGAGAATGGCTTACCATGTGGCTCTGTGATTGGGTGGATCCGTACATGGTGATGCCATTGGTTGGCGGGATGGGCTGCGGCGTGTCCAATTGGACAAAGCCTCTTCTGTCGATGAGACTGAAGAGAGAGAGAGAGAAACATCTGAGGAAACTATTCAATGATATTAATAATATTGTAGATCCCTTCCTTAACGCCTTATATAATATCTGTGTTTCGGAGAACGCAGATGCAATCAAGGAATCCAGACATTAAAACGTTTTATTGAACTTAGTAGAATCAAGAAAAAAAATCTGATTTTACAGGGTCCTACCTCCTCGACAAATGAATCAAGCATAGGTCCAAGTCTATTTCAATACTGTACTTTGAAGCAATGCTGAAACTGTATATTTATTTTGCAGTGATCCTGCCGAAACTACATTTATTTGTATTTTATTTAACTAGGCAAGTCAGTTAAGAACAAATTCTTATTTACAATAACGGCATGCCAAAAGGACTCCTGCGGGGATGAGAGCTGGGATTGAAAAAAATAAAATAATATATAGGATTTAAACACACATGACGAGACAACACTACACAAAGAGAGACCTAAGATGACAACAACATATGACAACACTGCATGGTAGCAACACAACATGACAACAACATGGTAGCAACACAACATGACAACCACATGGTAGCAACACAACATGACAACCACATGGTAGCAACACAACATGACAACAACATGGTAGCAACACAACATGACAACCACATGGTAGCAACACAACATGACAACAACATGGTAGCAACACAACATGACAAAAACATGGTAGCAACACAACATGACAACAACATGGTAGCAACACAACATGACAACAACATGGTAGCAACACAACATGACAAAAACATGGTAGCAACACAACATGACAAAAACATGGTAGCAACACAACATGACAAAAACATGGTAGCAACACAACATGGCAGCAGAACAAAACAGGGTAAAAAACATTATTGGGGACAGACAACAGCATAAATGTCAAGAAGGTAGAGACAACAATACATCACGCAAAGCAGCCACAACTGTCAGCAAGAGTGTCCATGATTCTTATAAACACAGATTTTGTGAATGAAATGCTTTGATTTCCTTGAATACTCTCATTTCAAATCCTTGGCAGATATCCTTACACAATGTAACTCAACGTTAAGAGGATGCAGAATACACATGAAATTCCTTTCAGAGAGTCAAATATTGTGAAAGAATAAGAGGGCCTAATCTACACAGCTGCCACAGACAGACACCAGGGAACCCCCGAAGGGGAGATTTGTGCCCTGCCTAATGTCTCACTCTGTATGCAGGCGCTCCTCTTGGTAGTCAATCATTGAGGTCGTGCAAAGATCAGTGGAGTGAATCATTATTTCTGTTCGATCACTACCGTTGCTAGGCTGAGACATGGCTGGTTAGGCAGGAACCTGCTGAGGTTAAGCAACAGGATTGTCATAGTGTGTATGTGTGTGTGTGTGTCTGAGCGCGTGTGTGTGTGTTTGTATAAGGGTGTGTGTGTGTGTGGTTATGTGTAAGCACATAGAGAAGTCATGAGCTAGCCGTGTGTGATAACATCCAGGGGCCGTGTGATGATATGAAACAGTGACACAGATCAGCTCTAACGGAATACAAACAACTCTTCCAGTGGAAACACAGCTCTGAGGGAGGCCTGTGTGTGTGTGTGTGTGTGTGTGTGTGTGTGTGTGTGTGTGTGTGTGTGTGTGTGTGTGTAGGGTAATCAGTAACAGAGAGCCTGTTGACTCTGAGAAATGGCGTCTCTTACAGGAATTCAATGGAGGTGAACTGAAGAAGAGAAACAGACACACACACACACTCCACCCCCCTTGCCCACCACCTGCCCATAGAGGATCTCCCCCTGCCAACCAGTAGAGTCATTACCAGTGAGCAATGCTGTGGGCAGTGGAGGCTGGGTTGGGACTCTCACACAGAGAGCAGTAAAACACACTGACAACCCCTGGGCTAAAAGCCTCCTTAACCACTCTGGCCTGTTAATTCCATTTCTCCCTAGTCTGTACACGTGTTTTACCAAGGAGAGACTTTCTCGTCTCACTATTAATGACCTGCTACTGACGCACTGTACCATG